>NW_026901729.1:0-27500 GCF_033783945.1 Neopsephotus bourkii | reverse complement strand
AGTGAGGGAGGAGAGAGCTGAAGCATATTTAATCAATGTAAGACATTCTGGTATCTTCACTTGAAATGTTCAGCCACCATGAAGCCTCTAATGCACACACGCATGCACTGTCTCACAGCCTCTTCCTTGGGTCTGCACCTTCTCTCATGACACCCCAGGATGGATGAGGAGGAGATGTATCCCAGCCATCAGAAGTGCTGCTCACTCCCGCAGGGGAGCACAACATTCACCAGGCAAAACCCAGCACCCACCAGTTACTGCTGCAACATGGCAAAGCAAAGCTTTACCGTGTGAGATGGCCGCCACTCAGCCAAAGCTGCTCTTGCAGATGTCTCCTCACTCAGGTTTGCTTTCTTCACTTTTTTACTAACAGTTGATGTGAACTTGTGTAAAGCATCTGAAAGAAGCACCTTCCCTCAGTGATTCCATCATTCCTACAAGAGTATCATTCCCACAGCATTTGGCCTGCTCTGCTTATAAGTATCTCTGAAGTCCTACAGGGGTCATCTTTTCTCCAACTTTGTGCCTGTTTGAAAGATGTTGGGAGTACGACAGTGATACAGCTGCAGAAAGCTTCTGAACAAAAAAAGTCCTAGCAACAGCCACACGTCTTTACCCAGCCTGTGACCAAAGAAATTCAGAGAGCAGCAAACACAGCCTTCAGGTGTTTCACTGCTTCAGCACCCTGGAATGTGGCTACTGGGAAGCTGTTTTGTGAAGATGGAGCATCCATGTGACCAGAAAGCTGTTGCATTTTGCCGATGTTAGTCCTTGACAGATTTCCAATACCCTGACCTCTGATGTAGACATCTCTTTTGCCATGCTACAAATCAGACAGATCAGTGCCCAGCTGATAGAAGATTTTAACTGGATTTCCTTTCAACATGAAGCACTTCAGCTCAAGATCCTTGTTTTCTAACCTCCACCTGTAATGTAGAACTGCAACAGCAAAGGAAAATCAGTCTTCTTCTAGAACCATAACCTTAAAGTAATTACCATAATTATACTTCAATTACAAATACCTCTTTGCAGATTCTCAGAAGAGATAAAACATAGGGAAACTCCTCATTCCAGTTTCCTAAGCACCTGCCGTAAGAAAAGACTTTGGTTTTGAAAAAACTTCTAAAAGCACTTTCAAAGTACTCCCAACAATTTCAAAGACTCAAAAAAGCACTTTTAGAAGTCCAAGTGCTTTGACTGCTCTTTCCATCTCTGAAGTCACAGGCATAATTAGGTAAGTGGTCACTGCCTGAGGACTGAGAATTACCACGAAGAAAGGAAGCAGCTGTGCAGACACCTCCAAGCACAGGCCAGTCTCCACAGCTGTGGTTCATGAAGAAAACAGAGAAAGCAAAGGCCATGGCTCTGACACTGACTCCAAGCAAAAGCTTATGCAAAGTTGCCCCAAAGTAATTGTCAGGGTGCATAAGCGTGGATGCTATGCTCGCTCCTGTCACAACAGAAGAGCTGAATACAGGGAAACAAACCTCAGGCCACCTGGGGCAACTATCCAGAGGTATAGACAGAAAACAAGCCTATCTGAATATGAAGTAGGGAAAATGGTTGACATTTGTCTTCTTATGGAAGTTCAGCAAAAACGTCAGTGAAACGATGATAACAAGAATGGCAAGGGGCAGGCACACCTCCTGTATGGAGATAAGCACAGGAAGCTGGGGCTGTTCAGCATAGAGAAGAGAAGCTGTGTGACCTCAGAGCAGCTTTCCGGTATCTGAAGGGGGCCTACAAGGATGCTGGAAAGAGGCTGTTCATCAGGGACTGTAGTAATAGGACAAGGGGTGATGGGTTAAATCTTAAATAGAGGAGATTTAGATTAGATATAAAGAAGTTCTTTACTGTGAGGATGGTGAGGCACTGGAACAGGCTGCCCAGAGACGTGCTGAATGCTCCATCCTTGGCAGTGTCCAAGGCCAGATCGGATGGCCGTTGAGCAACATGATCTAGTGTGGGGCTTCCCTGCTCATGGCAGGGGAGTTGTAACGAGATGATCTTAAGGTCCTTCACAACACAAACCATTCTATGATTTTATGATTCTGTGGAATACTTCATCTATCAGACGTATATATGTGTTACTGGGTTGGTAGGGGCACATATCTCTGGATTTTCTCAAGTAAGTCTTCTTTTTCCACCAGTAAAGTCTGCCCCAGCCCACCCCCCACCCCCCCCCCCCAAAAAAAAAATAAAGGGGGAACAAGAAGAGGGATTTATCTGTGTGTGCAGCACATCTGCACATCTGGATGTCCTGTTGTCTGCTCAAAGCACCTACTGTTTGCTGATGACAGCTGCTAGTGCTCTGCTTGTGCTGATGGATATCTGGGATGCCAGACAGCCACTGGGCATGCCTGTGCCCTGGGAGGTGCAGGGCACACACAAAGCCCAAATACCAGAGCCACTGCACACACACTGCAAAATGCACCTTCGCCTGTTTCCATCTACAGATTCACAGCATAACAAGCCCTGCTGAATGGCTTTGTGCTCCAGCATGGCACAGAGCAAGTAAAGTGCTGCCCTTTGTAAGTCCTGCATCCCTTTCCAAGCTCTGCTGTATCCTGGTCAATACACCATGACAAATCTATAAAGGTGCTCTTCTTGACTTAGGTATATCCAGATAATATAGACAGCCTACAGGTACGAACCCAAGACTTCTGCAATCTCGGTATGACCGTGCAATAGGGGGGAATGGTTTTAAACAGAAAGGGGGAGATTCAGATTAAATGTTACGCAGAAGCTCTTCTCTGTGAGGATGGTGAGGCCCTGGCACGGGTTGCTCAGAGAAGCTGTGGCTGCCCCATCCCTGGCAGTGTTCAAGGCAAGGTTCTACAATTCTATGATAATTAGCTAAAATCATGAGAAGTGCAAAATGCAGTCACCAAGTCTGGCACAAATAATCCCATAGGATGTCTTGCATTTCGTTCCAAAGTTTGTTCATTATGGGATAGATTTGTAAATAATGGGACTATTCTGCAAGGTCTAGGAGAGGCCAAAATTGGCAGGATTCAGTCCATATGACACAACTACCTCTAGCAAAAAATAACCCTTGGTTCAAAGATTACACACAAAGGCCATGGCAGACAAAATCTGAACTGAAGAAAACCTCCAGACTTAGAACACCTCCATTCTCTGCGTCTCAGTGATTTTGTGCTCTCTGCTTATGAGGAACTTCCTAGTTGGCAACAAGAACAGTTACAGTTTGAAATATCAACTCTGGCTCTTCCCAAAACACCAACAGAAAAGATGGTTTCCCACTATTATTTAGGATTTTAGGAATTTGTCATTTAAGCCAAGAAAATAATTCTGACCTCAAAATCCAGTGAGCTCAAATCAAACCTCACACCAACTGCAACAGAAGCAGATTTCAGCGCTCCATGATAATCCTGGTACCTGCACTGCATTTATACAACACAGAAGACAACTAACATGCCATTACCCACGGATAGTTAGTTGCCACAGGAAGAAGAGCGAACTCAGGAGGTGGGATGAAGACCCTAGCCAGCTTGTGCCCCTGCAAGGGCAGTCGCCACAGCATGCAGATTGAACATGGGACAAGGTGATGGGAAAACCATTACCATTTCCAGGGGGCACAGAGGGAGCCTGACACAGAAATACGTGGTACTCGGATAGTTCCTGTTATTACGGAAGTGCCAAATCATTTATTTAATGCTTTGGCACTGGAACTTTCATGAGGGAATAGCCCCTGTGTCTTTCCAAGCACCGTCTGCTACTGGCCAAATCTCTCTCTTCATGATGAGTGCAGGCTGAACTGCCGCTGCCTCCCAGAGTTACCCTTACGTGCTTGAAACTGAATCATTTATTCTAACAGCATGGACATTTTCTGACAGACCCAAGTGACATGGATCTACACACAGGGAAATAAAGGAGGAAATACAGTGCCACACCAAGTGCATGACCCTCCTCTCACAGAAACACCTCGCTCAAGCATGTCATTAGAAAGAAAGTCACAAAAATAACTGGGTGCACCAATATAACCCCAAACAATATTTAGTCTTCTTGATTTTATTCTTCGGTCCTCTCAAAAATCACTATCGCTTTTATGACATGGAAAGCTAATTGTGAAAGTCTGCAAATAATATATCCATCCTAAGACAAAACTTTTATCACCTCTCTCTGTATGTGTGTGTATATATATATATATACACATAAGTGATAGATATGTTAGAGGTACATACATATGTGCTCTGCATAAATACACAGGTGCATACACACGCTGTAACTGCACCTTAGTATTTCCTCCTCTCTGGGTTCTACCAATTTCTCAGTAAAATCAGACAGATTTATCTTGCTCATGACATTTCTATCTTATTTTATATTAACATTCAGAATAAACATCCATCAAAATTGACAAATCCTGCTTTTCCACTAAACTGCCTTTTCTTTGGAAAATGCATTCCCACAAAAGAGTCCTGGCCAGCCCCAGTACTGGCACTGTCAGGATGATCTGACAAGACATCTACCCCTAAACTGGATTTTAGCTAAACATATATGAAGAGGTTATTCCTTGAAAAGCATCTAGCACTCGACAGCTCCTGATGAGAACAGCTGGAGCTACAGCAGGGCTGTAAGGAGTGGTGGAAGCCTGGGCTTTTCATTAACATAGCTCCGGGAAAATCCCCGCTCCGTGGAAGCCGGTGGCAAACCAGCAGGGCTTCACCTCAGAGCTGGAGGAGAGCTCTCTAGAAAATAGGGCCCCCTGGGACCACATTAAGAGAAAAGTGACAAACATGCTTGACGTGCGCACAAGACAGATGGTAACCCACTCACTCGGAAAGGGCAGCTGCGCTGGCAGGGAGTTTTCCTGCATCGAGCTGTGAACATGCAAAACCACCCATGGGCGAGCATCACTGGCAGCTGGGGCAGAGCCAGCCCATCCCTCTAAGTCCCTCAGGCAAAAGGGCATAGGGATGTCCACCCCCAAGGATGGCTGCCCGCCAGCCACCACTGTCAGCCTGGCTGTGCCCCACGTCCACAGGGATTCTGAAGAGGTCATCTGCTGGCACTGGTACCCCAGAGTACAGGGATACAGGCAGCCCTAGGTGTTCAGCATCTCAGGCTGTTATAGGGAAGCTCAGAAGCACTTAAACAGGTAACAGCATGGGATGCTCCACTGTCCTATAGAGCTGTCCTGCCTCTGCAACACTCATGGGAACTCATCATCCTCAAACACAGGAATAGCTCAGTTTGAATGCTGAAATGCCCTTTGTTTAATTTAGACATGCAGAACTTTCTCAGAAGCCCAGACTACCCCACTTTAATGATGCCACAGCTGAAATCTGAACTGACCCACTTTTTTTTTTTCCCAATAATTTCATGAGGAATATCAAAATATTATTCTTTTCTTTCAAAGAGAAAACCTGCTCCAGCTGAGCTCCACCTCTTAATATTTGGGATGACTGGCTCAGTAACAATAACCCCACAGACAGAAGATGGCTCTTGGAACACCCAAGGGTTTTAATTTCACATACCCTGGAGGAGTCAAACTCCTCTTCCAGACATCCACCACCATCCATGAGTGATACCATCACTACTCATGTCAGAACACCACCATCTATGGGTGACATTGTCACTACTTGTATGAAACCACTATCATCCACAGGTAATACTATCAGTGCTGCTGTCAAACCACCAGCATAGCCAGAGGCTGTGGACACTTCAGCACATTCAGAATGCTCTGTGTAAGGTACATGAAACGTAAGTGCAAAGAGTGAAACAAAAGCCCCAGTATTGTGGGAAATCATATCCAAGGACCCAGAAAAAAGCTTTCAATTACATTAAGAAAAAAAGAAACCTTCACCAAACCATAAGTTGTACTGGATATAGTACAGATAAAGCCATCACTGCAAGGTGAAGTGAAGTTCAGATCAAACTCTACGTAAAAGGATGATTTTGGTGTTGGTCTGATGAGGGAAAACCGTTTCTTTCAAGGAGCTGAAGAATAGATAGGACAAACAGCTCACCCCACTATGCAGCACCAGGAAAGGCTCCCTGAACACAAAGGACCATCTGCATCAGCAGGAGAAATTCAAATCAGTACTTGCTGACCCTGCGAAACCTCATTCCCTTCAAAGGCTTCATCTCATTATAGTCACTGGAGTTATCCCCAGGAGTAATGACAACTCCAGTGAGCAAGCACTGCTGAAGTGAGCCTAGAAATTATTAAAGTAAACTCCAGCACTTCCCTGGGACTCCAGAGATGGTTTCTTTCTCTTTAACCTCTGCATGGACTTGACTGACTCCATCTGTTTCACCTGACCACCCACACTACAGAGTTCCTCATTTTTTTCTGCTCTTTTCCACCACATTTTTCTGTCCATCGCTGACACAGCAGTGGGGTCTGCATCCACATCCTACCATGCTCCAAGCAGCCATCACTCCTGCAGCATGGTACAGTCAGCAGATACAGCCATTTCCCTCTCCACTCACTTTGCAGTCCCACTGTGCCCTGCTTCCCCGTTCAACATTGCCCAGACTTACAGTTCAGCTCTTTGGCATCATGAAGTTCAAGTTTCTATTATTAGGTGGTCTTTTTCTTCCCATAACTCCTACTTTTTTCCCTCAGAGTTCTTCTGGGTTTTTCTATTTCTCTTACAGTTCAGATCCCCCAAGGCTTTAGCCCTTTGCACATCACTTACATGGTGCCGAAGACCACAAGGAAGAGATGGAGAGGACAATATCATTCCCTACCATGTACTGTCAGGCTCAGGTCCTTAGCTGGGGTGAGAGTAGTTATGAGGAATTCTGTCAACACAGGATATCAGCAGTGGTTAATTTCTGCACTGAACTCCATCTCCCACTGTCTGTAACTCATGTTTTCCTTCTGCTGATGCCCCAGAACATGTCTGTGGGCTCCTCCACCTCCTGCATCCCCACACCAATGACTGACTATCTCCCCATGGACCCTGACAGTGCTGCGACCCCTCATTCAACAAGTTCTCCCTGATAGTGATGCTTAACCCCCCAGGCGAAAAGTACCTAAACCCATTTGGAAAACTCCAAGGAGTAAGTCTGGAGTGGGAGGAGATCCCCATTGCTACCAGGAGCCATGCCACAGGCTGATGCAGCAGCTCTCACCACCCAGGGCCTCAGCCCAGCTGGGACATCACCGTGGCACAGTGCTCAGTGATGATGTGAGAGCTCTCTGCTGGCAAGACATATGGAACACATGGGCAGGACAGCAGGACCAAGAAGGCAGAATGGCAGATGTTTGTCTTTGCCATAAGAAGGCAGAGCAGCAGGATGCTCCTGGGCACAATTCACATGCTGCACAACACACTGCAGGTCATGGAACAGACCTCAGACGAGGACAGAGCCATGGATGCCACACCTCACCCCCCTCAGCAGAGCTGGGCACTAGCTGTGGTTCTGGTGTTCAATGTTTAAAGTGAAGCTAAACCAAAGTGGAAACAAAACTTTACAAGCGGTCCCAGCAGCCTCCTGGAGGAGATGGCATGGAAGCTGCATTGTCTGTTAGCACACGATGAGGTGACAGAAAAGCCTGGTATGGAAGAAAGACACCAAATGCAGAAACAATGCCTCTATAATTAGTCCTCACTCATGCTTAGTCATGGTTGCCTTGCTTTCTTTGGTCTCTCTCCCCCAAGAAGTGTCACTGACTTGGGAATCTCACACTTTTGCCAGTGCAAAGCACTTCTCAAAGGTAGATGTCTCCCGCAGCCACTGCAGTAGTGGCACCATCAGAAACATGCCCATCAGTTTCAGATGGCTGCACCAGTTGGTGCTGCTTGGATGCCCAGACCTGGGGCATTCCTGTGTAAAAATACAGTGATTGGAGCATCAGGTAGTTTTATAAGACACTGACTGACCCACCCCCAGTTCCTTCTCATTCACATGTGTGAATGGGTATTAACTCTTTTGGAGGCTTATCTGCATGGAGAGAAGGCTGTGACACAAACATCTTTAAATATACCAAGTCTATGTTTAAAGGCAAGACTTTTTCCCGAGAGTCCAGTTGAGATAAAGCATGAGCAGCAGTATCATCACACCAGATGCTGACAGCAACATGGGATTATGGTTGGTGAGAATAGAAAGAAAACAACTCACATGAGTGAAGGTCTCCTGCTATGCTGGTTTCAATTCCCCAAATGCCTTCAGTGTTGAGAAGAGTTTACACCCATGAATATAAAATATGGCCTGTGCAGCTGTTTGGTATAGATATTTAAATCTGGGTAGCAGACACTTGCATCCTGCATGGTGCTTTGTCGAGAGTGCCCTGCTCGATTTGCTTCTGATGGCTTTTCCTGGGGGGACCAGGGCTGGCCTGAAGTTTGCAGTGAAATGCTCACTGCTGCACGTACCCTTTTGTTTTAACCACCTGCATCTACTCGAAGGAATAAAAGAGGCTGACTGGTCTAGCACAGCCTGTGATGCTGACAGGAAACTCCAATCTTCTGTGTCACCACCACTGCACCCAAGCTGTATGGCAGAGTAATGCCCACCCTGTTTGGACTGTTGCATTAGCAGGCACTGGCTGAGGGGACACTGGCTTGCACACACAAAAACCATGCCAGGATAATGCAAACCACAGCAGGACAGCCCAGCCCAAGTCTGTGCCTCCACACACAGTACTTCAACAGCACAGAAGTAGTGTCACTGACACAACAGGCATGCTGAACTTGTGGAGCAACTACTGTATGTGAGTGCTTCACCTGCTTCTGTTCATGCACTGCCCTTATTGCCTGCAGTATTAGAGATTTCTGCACATTTTTGTGTCGGAAGTGACAAAGTAGTCAGAAGCATACTTCTGCATCAGTCAGGCTGTGGGTCATGGTCTGGGCTAAGATGCTAAAAGTGTGCAAATGTGCCAGGCTGCAGAATCAGGTAGAAAACTCACAACTAGACATGCAGCTGTCCAACAAAATATGCAGCATTTGGTCTAACAGTCATCCTTCCCATGTAGCAAAATGGTTTGCATTTTGCGTAGGTTCTGGTTTTGGCTGGGATAGAGTTAATTTTCTTCCTAGGAGCTGGTACAGTACATTTTGGCTTTAGTGTAAGAGCAATGCTGATAACACAACGATATTTTGGTTGTTGCTAAGTAGCGCTTATCCTGATCAAGGACTTTCCACTCTCCTGCTCTGCCAGTGAGGAGGGGCACAAGAAGCTAGGAGAGAGCAGAGACAGGACAACTGGCGTAAACTAGCCAAAGGGATATTCCATACCATAGCACATTATTCTTGGTATGTAAACTGGGGTGAGTTCCCCAGAAGGGACCAATCGCTGCTCAGGTTGGGCTGAGTATTGGTCAGTGGGTCTTGAGCAATTGTATCGGGCATCACTGCTGGTTAGTGTTTTTCTTTCCCCTTATTAGTTTTATATTCTCTCCCTCTAATAAGGGTGTTATTTCCCTTATCATCATTAGTAGTATGTTGTACTTTAGTTAAACTTCTTATCTCAACCCATTGAGCTTACATTCTTTTGATTCTCCCCCTCATCCTGCCTGGGAAGGGGGAAAAAGAGGCAAGAGACCAAGTGGCTGCGTGGCGCTGAGTTACTGGCTGGGCTTAAACCATGACAACATAAAGTAAGGAAAAGCCATGAGAACGGAGATTCACATAGTTCTTCCAACCCCTGTTCATAAATCCACTGGGAGACAGTTGCATCTCTCTGTGTGGGTACAGAACCAAGCCTCCCACCCCAGCTCATAGACCAGCCCTGACAGCGACTCTGGCTGGAGCAGAGCACAGCAGCAGCTGCCCATGCCAGAGGGAAAACTCGTGTACAGGCCGGATGTGCTCAGACCAACCAGCTCAAGCTCGCCGCTGGCTAGCAAGCAGAGGTCTCTGCACAAGGTGCATCTTGTCCCCACGACAGCCAGCATCACCCCATGTGCTTCCCTCACCCTGGGGAGGAGAACACACAGAAAGTGAGCACACTTAGAAATGAGCAGCAGACACGGACTGCCTCGTACAGAGTGCAGGGCTTTCGCAAAAGCAAGAGCCCTAGACTTTGCCTTGCTTTGATGGAGGGATGCCACTCTCGAAGGGACAGCACCAGCTCCTGAGATCTCAGGCAAGAGTCACATCCCATGCCACTGGCTGTGTGCCTGCTTCACAATCCCTCTCAGCCAGGACAGCTCAAACATGCCAGAAGCATCACTCTGTTTGGCTTAAGCCCTTCTGCTGGCTCTCCCATACCTGCAGAGCTCTGCAGCACTCAGGCTGGAAACCAGGGCTGGACAAAAGGAGCAAAGGGGGAAGGTAGGGTGGGCTCTCTACCTGGCTGTGCTTTGGCCCTTCCTTCCTGTCATGCCTCAAGATCCTCTTCAAGAGGACTCACAGTCCAGCGACCTCCTCCATCCTATCTCTAGTGTGCACACCTGCCTGGGGACACAGCTCTCTTTTGCCTTTCTCTTACTACTATCTCAAGGATTATTTAATCTCATTTCCAACACCTCTGACTCCCAGGCAGGGGACGTCAGCACTTCCCAAAACACAGATCCTGTCAGGTGTCCGTTATGGGACCCTCACCAGCCAGCAGCTGTCAGCAGTACAGTGAAAGCCGTGCCTGCACTGCCACTAGCTGCAAGCACAGGACAGAGCGCTCAGCCCACCCTGACTCAGGGTCTCGCTGCCCACCTTTGGCTTCCCTAAAATACATCCACTTCACTAGCAGGCAGCTTCAGCAAGATCATTCTGCACATCTCTGCCACCCCCTGCACCTCTACACTTTGTCCTGAGCTGCGGGGACAGGCAAATGTGCAGCCACAAAACTCAACGAATGCAACCTGCAAGCCGAACAACAAGCCTGCTGCCCAGCAACCCCTGCTACTTGCGGCTTTGGCATTGACTATATCTCTCTGCCTTGTTACAGAACAGCCTGTTTCTCGTGTCAGTAGCATGTCCTTTAACCACAAGTGAAAGCAACAGATCCCCCACGAAGGCACATCTGCTTCAAGGCTGTATTGCAGCAGGGAAAAAAAAATGACACCTTCAGCTATATAAACCAATAAAGACTGTCTGATTTGGTTTGCCCCTGTTGCTACGCAGGAAGCTCCCCACTGGGTTAAAGACTGGTGACATCTGCTAAAAAAATGTCAAGAGTGAGTGGAACAAGACCAAGTAATGAATCAGGTGCAGTGCTCAATGCAGCTGGAAGCCAGAGGGGCAAGTCCACCCAACTTCACTCCCTGGCCAAGGGGAGACAGAACCACTAGGTATGGGGTGCACAGCCTGTGGCTCCAGGAGACATAAGTGGGGAGGTACAGCAGCAGACACACACCTCCCAATAGCTACTGAGAAACAGCATGACATGGCAAAGACACGGTGCAAGGGGCTTGCTGCAGAAGTAGATGCTCTCTGGCTCTCTGACGTTGCGAAATGGTAAAGTTAACTCTGCCCCCTTTTGCAACTGCATCATGATACAGGCCATAATTAGATGACATGCTTCTGTTCTTCACATTAGAGGCTAACATATATGACCCACATCCCTGTCACCTGCAGTATGAAGCTTTGGGACACCTCCATGGGCACCTCCCACCTACCCATGCAGAGGGGCCTTATGTTGTGCAGGACAGGGACAGGTTACAGATGCTCCCAGGGTTCCCCTCTAACAGAGATATTGAAGTACCTGTTTATACCTCTCCAAATCTGCAGCCCTGAGCCTATTACAAAAGCAGTTTAAATGGCCTTCTGAGGACAGCATTACTGTCCATCTTAGGAGCTGGAAAACCATGACTTATCCTGCCATAACGATGGGGGTTGTTTTAGAAATCTTGCGCTCTCTTCTAAACTTGAACTGGCAAAAGCTGTGGAATTTCTCAGCTCTGCTTCAGATCTTGTCAAGGAAACATTTAATTATTTCCTCTACAATTAAACCAAAGGCTTCTGTGACCAAGGCACCCAAGAACTGGGCCATCAGGACAGGGCTATAACAGAGCAGAGTGCCTTCACTACAGATCGCCTGTCTCCTGACCCGGATAGTAAAATACAGAATTTCTACCCTACCTGCTTTAGTGCATTTATGCATCTGTGCATCTGTGGCCTTGACTTGGAAAAAAGTATCAGATGTATGATGGCAGAGTTAACTAACAATGGCATACTCAGTAAGTACCTATGCACAAGGAGTTTTGCACTCCCACCATTGGACCAGTCCCTGCGTGGCTATACTAGCCTGACAAACTTCCCACAGTTTTCTCCCATTTCAGTAAACCAAGTACTGCTCTGCAACCTGACTAGGCATTTCCAACCCAACCCTGTTTGCACAGCTCAGGCACCAGGCTGCTCATCCAATTTCAGCTGGGTTTCTCCCCAGCTTTGGTTAAAGTTACTATGGCTTCCCCCCAACTGCCCGCCTCACCCTCTGTTCCTGTGGGGGACAGGGATGCCGGGCCCTGCTGGACCCACACCAGCAGCACAAGAGCCAGGGACCATGGGTGCTCCACAGCACAGGGCAGGAGCCTAACCTGGCAGGCAGGAGAGGGCTTCATCCCCTTCAAGAGCAAAAGGGATCCCCAGCCCACCAGCACTGCTGTAGGGTGGGCAGCCACACATCTTTTCAGTGCTCTCCACAGCTTCCCCACTGAAGCTCTCGTGTTCCCTCCACCACCACGTGTCCACAGTCTTGGCCCCAACCCCTCTCTGTAAGCTTTTACTAAACAAAAGGTATGCTCTAGACTAAAGGTGCCTTTATAATGCACCAACACAGAATTTCTCATCTTTTTCATTTCACTCTATTCCTTACATCCTTCTCTTCATAGCAGTGTTTTCATTACAAAAATGCCAAGGATGCAGAATGAAACAGGACCCTACAGGACCCTACAATGGGTCTGAGGAGCACTGGCAATATCCAGCCACAACCAGACCATGCTTGTTTCCACCTCCAAGACCAATAAAAGCCTCTCAGTGCTGCGGGCACCTGCAGAGATACAGTATGGCAGACAGCTCTGCCATTAACTCTGTGTGTCTCTGTGGATGGGGAAGCCCCTCTGACACCTTATGTTTCAGGTGGCCAGATAATTAACATGATGGCCACTCTTTCTCTTTTCAGCGGCAGGAGGGGAATGTTCCTCAACCAGGAGGAGGTTCTGCTTAAACCTGTGACACACCGCCAGTGCTTTCTGGACCACCCAGACAAGCTCCCACTCTTCGAAGAAATCTTGCCTCTGTCCACCAGGTCACACCAAAGGTCTCCAGCTTGGCTGGGACCTTGGCAAAGGGCTGATGAAACAGGACCAAACCCACCACAGCAGACAGCAGTGGGAGACATCTGCAGCTCCATCATGCCACATGCACACAGTATCCACCCCATCCCTGTACCATCCCTCTAGGTCATGCATCAGTGCACACCCCCCACCCAGAAAACAGCTCCCACTACCTTCGTCCCGTTTGCGCTTGTTGCTCTCAGTGCCAGGGGAGGCGATTCCCAGGATCCCACTGATGGAGTAAGATGAGCCAGCAGTGTCAGTGCTGACAGAAGACACCTGTGTCACAGACCCCGTGGAGGCTGCAAGGCAAGGCCAGGAGGTTAGCAGCAAGACAACATGAGTGCCAGCCTACTCAGAAGCCAGCAGCCCCTGCAGCATGACCAAGGCCAGCTGGCCACAGGGCTGGGGATCTGCTGGCCCCTGGGGCCCCTCCTGGCTTGGGAAGGACCCCTGCCCATCAGTCTGCCACCAGAGCCCTGTGTGAGGGTGGGAGCAGTGACATGGTTACCCCTTGCTCCACCATGAGGGAACAAGGCCCTATACTGCTGGATGAAGGATGCTTTTCTTAAGCATTCAGATGCCCCATCCTGAGCGAGGCACAGTGGGAAGGCACATTTCTTAGGCCAGCAGATGCCATCAGGCCACAACAGGCCATGTCATCAGTCAGGTGAATGAGCTGCTGGGAGCATAGCCATGCAGAGAGAGGACCCTCCCCAAACGGGCTCCCCAGTGAGGTCTCAGGGAAGGCTGCCAGCCTCCTGGATCAGGAATCTCATGGGAGCACAGCAGCCTGCGCTCACCATGCTGGGTTTGCTGCCAACATCCCACTGGCACAAGCCACCAGCATCCAGTCAGTGAAGAGCCCAGCGTGGCTGGTACTGTCCAGGGACCCAAGGTTATCCAGCTGTGCACCACGTGGCTAAAAGGTCCTAAGGCTCTCCAAAGTATCAATTAAATCAAGTTTGCTTTCGCACAGCCCTCAGGAAAGGGTGTTGGCCACATTCAGCTCAAGGAGGGGTTCATTCATCACAGCCAACAAAAGCCTGGAGATGCCCGCCAGGGATGCAGACACTGTGTTCATGTGGTGCTGTGGGAGTCAAAGCTGTACAGAAGCAAGCAGAGGAGGGAGCACAGCTGTAACCTCCATCAGCTCACAGGCTGAGCCTGTGCTGGCACGCAATCCCAGAAATCACCATGTAACCCCCAAGCACAGGGGGTCCACTGCAGGACCACAGTGAGGAGCCAAAGCCCACACACAGAAAACCTATGTCAAAACCTGATGCCTCTATCAACCCGAAGGCCTGAGAAACAAGATTTGCCTTCTCTGCTCTTGTTTTCCTCAGGGGGAGACAGCCACAATAGCAAAATGAGGGATGCTTTTCCTCCTCTTGGGATTGTCTTGGCATTTCCTGGAGAGAAAGGCTCAGGACACAGTTCTGCAGTGTGACATTTTTGACAAGACCAAAGAGATCACGTAGCTCTGCACCCACACTCAAGTGTCACAGTGCCAGCCCACTCTTGCAAAGGCAGGGAGAACATTTTCCCATTTCAGAGGTGACACCATAAAGACAGAGAGGAACCAGGGCCACCATCCCACTCCTTTCTGCTCACGGAGCAAGGACTTACCCATGCCCCATGGCTTTCAGGGAACAAGGATATCAAGAAAGGAGCCCTGAGCCCTGACTGAGCTGTTCCATCCCTCTTGTGGCTTGACAAAGAGGCTACCCTCAGCCTCAGGAAGGGCTGGGGATGCCCCAGGAGCCAGGCCACCCTCCCCGGGATCCGATCTGCCCGCCTCGGGACACAGCATCACCGGTCTGCAGCTGAATTAAAGTTTCAGAAAGTTTTCCCACCTCTTCACTCAAGACTGCAAGTGCACAAAGAATTGTGGAAGGGATGGTTGATAGATGAAAAAAACACATTCAAAACTACTTACTGACTAATGATGCAGAAAATGTTATGAATAAGTGCCCCTTTCTTGATTTATTACTTTAATTATCTGACATTCTATAGACCCCCATTAGTGGGGTTTTTTTGGTTTAGATTTCAATTTTCTGTCTCATGGTGAAAGCTATTTATCATAATAATCAGTAAAATTCAAAACCTTTTAGCAGTATTTATAAAATTCATTTACTATGTTCAGCCCTTGGAGAATGACAAAGAAGGTGCATTAGCACATGTGCTGAAGTGTTTTATGCAGAATTATCTGTCCATAAGAATGATTAAAAGTTCTTTAGAATATTTGTTATCCATTATGCTATTTTTTAATTTTTTTTTTTTTTTTTTAAGTTTTCCTTACCTATGCTGTGACTGGAAGCTGGGACCTGCTGGTTGGGTGGCTGCTGCACCTTCGTCCGAATGATCCTGCATGTAGTTGAATAGAAAAGACTACTTAATATTAAGCACACAATTGCAAGGGGCACCAAGAACTGCTTTTTTCAGTTCAGGACACACACAATACAACACAAAAATGACTTTCTGTGTATTATCCCCTTGGCACCCGCTGAAAGATCAAAGTTCGGTGGGTGGGTTCAGGACCGTGTTTTTGCCTCCAGCCCCTGTCATTAGGAACTTTCAGGTGACTGACTCAAACACCCTCATCGGGGTGCTGCAGCTTCAGTGACTTGAGGACCTAGTCTTTGCTGCCTAGGAAAAGGATACCCATCACTATTTTGGCACCTCTTGGGCCCAGCACCCAACACCTCCTCAGGGAGCTGGGCACTTCTGAGTCTAGACACCCCAGCAGGTTGTGATCTGCGTGCGCCCTTGGGTGCTGGGACACATCTGCAAGGCCACACTAGACCACGCTGTGTTGTCATACACACTGTACTGGGTACAGCACTCACACAGCTAGAGAACTTGGGCACCTCAGAAAAGGACCGGCTCAGTCAAATCAATATTAAAACAAAAATTTGTTAGATTAAATGCTAATCTAAAAAGCTGAATAACTACATTGTCATCACTGGGGATAGCTGCTGATGTGACTTATAATGATGTCAATCTGGTAAAAATCAGAGATGTAGATAAAGAAGAAGGCATGGGTCATATTGCAGGGCAGAGGGCAGCTCCTAAGAAGAATGAGGAGATGCTACACAGAGAGTTCACCTGCTGACACACTGGAAAAAAGAAAAGCAGGGTCTGAAACACCCCTGGAGATAACACAGGTCTGCCACTGACTGCAGCAGAATTGAAACAGGCTTGAGGGAGGCACGCTGCTCACCCACAGCACATCTCTTACCCCAGCATGCTGTTTACACAGCAGTAATGATGTATTTCTCCTCTTTACCTAACAAAGTCTTCCCCCATTTCTCCCTGCCATGAATTTGGAAGTGGGGAGGAGAGGGGAGGTGAGAGACAGTTGGCAGTGCATTCATAGGAACAAACAGCAGTTGCCTGATGGAAAGTCACCCCATGAGCTCGTATGGGAGCCACCACTGGTGACGCCTGTCCCCATTCCAGGACATGCTGCCATCCTCTTCCCCTACCATCCATCTGCAGGGTCTGATGGAGGCTAACAGGAGCTTGGTATGTTAGTAAGCCACCTTTCTGGCAGCCAGACCCAAAGCAAAGCTGCTGGGTGTTACATGTCTCTGATGGATGGGTCCTCAGCAGCAGAATCCCCAGCCAAGGACAGCCTGGTGCAAGGGTCAGGGCGAGTTTCGATCGAGGAGCACAGCCAAGGACCTGGGACCCTGCATGAGCACCTGCACAGGGCCTCCCTGCTGCTGTGGCAAGGGAAGAATGCCCAAGGACTTCTGACACACAAACATCTTCATCTCTGGATGGACAGAGGACTGGAGCACTTCAAAGCAGCTGGGCATTTCTCAGCTTATTTGAGCAAAACTAATTGCAATGATTAATTAAGCCTTAATCACGCAGACTTGCCCCTGTTGCAGAAGAGTGGCCTATTATTAATATTAATTAATGTTATTAATTAATGATAATAGTTATCATTCGCTCAATATAAAGCAGCAGCTCAAACTCATCTGCCTGCAGCAGGGATGTGCTGAGCGCAGTCTGTCCCAGTATCTCCAACATTCTCCAACATGCATGGCTGCAGGGTATCCCCCCTCTCCAGTGAGAGGCAGCGACTAGGGACGCAGTGTCGGGGGCTCCATGTCACCTGTGCAGGAATGCCAATTGCTTGGCTTCACCCTCCCTGCAGCAGGACAGGAACCTCACTGTGCCATTTCAAATGGGCTCAGGTCTGCAACAACAGTGCAGCTCCTGATTTGCACATCAGTGGTGAATAAAGCATCATGACCTTATAGGGGCATCATAAGGGTCTGCATCCTTGGTGTGTAACACCCTACTGGTGAAGCCTTGGAAGTATATGCCTGATTTTAAATAGGAGGATAAAATCCACATGTTACACCGTGGAACTGGGAGGACTTAACATCAAAGCCAAGTATTTTGATGTGAATTCAAGGTTTCTTATCATGATAGTTTGGTTTTGGTTTTCAGGATAAGCTCCTAGGCTGACAAAACAATTCTCCAGCTAGACTGATTCAAAGAGATGAGTGCATTTCTAAAAAAAGGGATTGCACACCCTCAAAAATAAGGAAAAGATCTTAAGCACCATCACAAGCATATGAGAATGAATGAGATTTCCAGCCAAAAAGCTTTGTGCCAGATCACAAAATGAGTTTCTGATGCAATGGCAGTGTGGACATTGTCCATGTGGAAACATGCAAGAACACAGCAAGAGAAAGAATATGGAAACTGGCTCAAAACATGACTTAATCTCCCTTTTTCCTAGTGCTATGACTGCCTTTTTGGTAGCTTTTCAGATGATGAAAGCCGTAATACACAAACACAGGACTGCTCACAGCAGCAATGCTTCTCACATGGTGGGATGTGCACTGGCTTTAATGGAAGCAGAGCTTGCCCTCAGTTATTTGAGGTCAGGCAGAGTGGTATTTTCCTTCAGTTTCCCTGGTATCTACTTTATTTTTTCAAATCCTTTCTAAAACCAAAAATAGCATGTCTGTAGGGTTACAGAATGCTTCTCTGGAGCCTCAGGAAGTCAGGGGCTCCTAGGCCCTGTTAACTGTTAACTCACCCATTTTTGCTCTTGAGCATGTGAATGGATGACTCCACGTTCAGTTCAGCAAAGCAGAGACACTGCTCTCTGCTAACACTGGGGAAGCCACTCCAGCTATTCAAGCAGCAGCTCCATGAATGCAAATCAGGTTGGGATAGCCAATAAAAGAATATTGCATCAATTTATTTCACGTACATGGACACAAATGGGACTTTATAGCTAGCTGCATTCAAAGAATTTGCATGCAATCACGCAAGTGAAAACCATCTCACCAGTGTGGAGAGGACGGAGCCCAGCACAGGGCACACCTCTGAGCAAAAATGGAAGGACACTGCTTGTCAGGGGTGTGAGTCTGTATGAGACTGCTCAAGCACTCCCGCTTCCAGGTATTAATCCCTTATTATCTGTCTGTCAGGGGTGGAGACATCACAAAGTATTTCACTGTGTTTTTTCAGCATCAGCTTTAGGCATCCTCTGACTCAGAAGGAAGTAGGTGAGTACAGAAGGTGTAACTGAGATGGCAGGAGGTTAGTGCAGCTCCATACCCCTCTGTGAGCCCAGTCCTTTCGAGCAAGGTCATGGAAAAAACTACCTGAGGCTCCAGATGAGATTCTCCTACATTTTTAGAAAACCAACTCAAGGCCACTTAAGTGCATCCATGTAACAAGCAGACGGCCAAGTCACTTGAAAGCTGCTGACCAAATGGCCTCAGCAATACCACACTGACAGTAGTGGGCAGCAGCCAGCATGGTTCTGGACCAACTTCAGCCACACTAAGCAGATGTCAGAAGGACAGAAGTGGTATCGCAGGCCCATACCATTGGTACCCTCTTCCAGGCACTGGGCACCCCCTTTTTCCAGGTTACTGCCACCTCTCTCAATAGCCGTCTCAGTTCCCCCCCCCCCCCGAAAAACACATCCTGACGAACCCCTGTGCTATCAAGCAGAACTGGGGACTCATTTGGAACAAACACACAGGATCATTGAGGACTGCAACTCAGAGACTGGAGAAAGGACGGGAAAGAAGCAAAGGCCTGCAACAGAATCTGACCACTCCTAGAAAATGCTTGCAATCTGTGATGCTTTGGCTGCTGAAGTGAGCCCACAGCTGCTCCCCAGCACCAAACACATAAGGGGAACACAGGAGGGCTAATGCAGCTAATGTCTGCTGTCTTGCAAACAGCCCAAACACCCAGTCCCGCTAACTAAGTGAGTATTCAGTGGCAGCACTTTGAAGAGCATCCCTCCCCAGGACCAGACAGATCTTTACCTGTTAATTGAACTGACACTGGGCACCGTGTCATTGTCACACACTCGCTCAGCGAGGAGTCTATCCCTGATCTCCCAGGCAAACATGGTGGGATTTTGGCGCTTGTACTCTGCAATTTTTTCAACGACTTTGGGTGTGGCGACCTTTGGTTTTGATCCTCCGATCACTCCAGGCTTAATACTCCCGGTTTCGTAATACCTGGGACAACATCCAAAACAAAGCTTTAGTTATCACAGACAGGCAAAGAACATGCCTTGAGATTTACACAGAACGTAATTTCAAGGTAACCAAACCCCAGTAAATCCTGAGATACATCTTCACTTTCACATACACATTTTCTGCCTATGTAGCATTGTATCACCTAATAGATTAATTTATATTAATTGGAACTGGGCCCTCGGGTTAAAATATATATTTTTCTGTAATAACAAGACAAAAGAAACAATGCAAGATTAAAGGGCATGCTGGAATCCAAAATGAACTGAAAATGTATGTTATTAATCAGTGGTACTCGCAATAATAGAAACAAATCTCACCCGAGACCACTTTCTGTGGTGGATTCTTTTGTAGCAAATTGCAGTTTATACAAAAATTTTCTGTCACTAATATCTACAGCTTGTTATCATTTCATAATTAAATGAAGGCCAGGTATTGTATTTTATGTGCATCTCCAGGATAAATATGCCGGCATATCTCTTCCCCATTTTATGGTTTTAACACGCATGTTATCATTTTAATAGTTGACATATTTAAAATGTATTCTTTTTAACAGTATGTTTTCAGTAGATTCAGTTGCAAACTTCAAGGAAAAGAGGGCTGTCCCCACTCTGATGTGGGTTGGTTTCTGTGACCAGTTCTGAGGCCTTTCCTCAGGGGTAACATCTTTACCCACAGAAGCAGCTCTGTTGATGCCAATGCTGGGGAAGACAGAAGACTGGATCCCCACACTGACAGAAATCTGCCGTATTCCTTCACATGTAAATCACACAGTGCTTTTGGAAGCATTGAAAAAAACAATAAATTGCAGCTGAGATCTCCAGCCCCACAAGTCTTCCCTTTTAATAAACGAGGCCTTGAACATGCTGCTAAGAGCAGCATATCTTACCCACTGAAGGCCGGAATGGAGACCAAGAGTGAGATCGTGCTCCTCTGTGCTGTGCTGCCAGGGAGCACAGTGCACAAGGCAATCTCCCAGACTTGCATCTTCTTTGCATCTTGTGAATTTTCTCATGAGCAAATGAGAAATAAATAAACCCTGTGCCTACCTGCAGCAACTGCCCCACCAATCTGGTACATCCCTTCTGCACAGAGCAGGACGTGGATCCATAAGACTTTCAACCGGGCTCAAGCCACACACTCTCAGCAGCTTAAACGTGTCCACTCACTGCTCTATGCCTGTATTTCTAGTAGGGAGTGCAGAAAAGACCCCCAAAGTAAGAATCTAAGAGTGCTGATTAATGTATTTTCTCTGCAGCTACTTGACATGCCCATTATATGAAAAAAAAACATAAAATTCCCCAATCTTTCCAGCGTGAGCAGAACACAAACAGGCTGCACCGCCAATGTCTCTCTCACTGTAACACGTAATCATGTTCATCAAATTGCCAGGCTATCTGCCAGGCTACCTGCTTCCAATCTTTCAGGGAGGGCTCTGTGTGCAGGGCCTAAAATTCCTTGAAAGAGACTGACACTGCATTGTTTGTACATGTTTTCAAGTATTCTGGATTCAGATGTGGACTCAGATCTACCTGCAGCCATGAGCCATTTAACCAGTTTTAACACCAGTTTTAATACATTTAACCAGTAATAGCAAGGGAAAGCGTCAAGGGTCAGAGATGGATAATAACCCTCCTGGTGCCTCTAAACACAGCCTGGTAGTGAGCTTTAGGGCAGAGGGGTAAAATTCAGCTCGCCCTGTGCTCCCTGAGGATATGACAAAATGATGGCAAGCACAGACCTACTGGACAAAAACCTATGAAACGTAAATATACTAGAAGTAAACCTATTAAAACCTCACACCCCTGGCTTCAAAATCTCCTTTCAGGGTGGTGTTAAAGGAAGCCAGAAAATACCATTAATGCTTCCAAACAAAATCTTGCCATTTTCTTAGTTCTGGTCAAAAATGATGGATGTTACACAAACGTTCTTTAGTGTTTTTCTCCAGCAATGCCCCACTGCCCCATGGCATGGTACCTCTGGTAACTACCCCACAACGCAGGGCAGGCCAGCAGAGGAGAGCATCAGCCAGCAGTTTGGGAAGCCACGGCTGAGCAGGCAAAATGACATTTTCCACGGCTGACTCACCCAGGTAGGGAACACCATGACAGCAAAGGCCCTCACAGCCACAGTACTGTGGCAGCTGCGAGCTCACCAGGGGACACAGCTCTGGTGCCCTCTGGACAGCAGGGCTTCCACTCCCAAATCCTGAAACCACTGCCCCCCTGCCAGCCCTCACGACCCCAGCCCTGCAAAGGTACTCACACATCAGCAGAAAGACCTGCCTCACTTGGGAGGGTGCCGGATCAGGCCCATGACCTTCTCCCCAGGCAGTCAGGAGAGCTCACTGCAAGAGGGGACAACTCTCATCCAGTGGTGCCATTGACACCTCCCTCTACCTGAGCAATGCACCTGGGCACACTAAAAGGCCTGCAGGATGCACAGCACGGACATCCCTGACTCCCATCTCCATCTTAACGGCAAGGATGGCCGTATTTGGCTTTATATTATGCACATCAGGTTCAGGCCCTTTGCTCCCAGCAAGCTGCCAGTGCAGGGGAAAAGTGGAAAAGTGAAAAGGGGAAAACAGCCACCTTCTCTGAGGGTGGGAATTTCACTTGCACTGCAACTACTGGTTCCCTGCCTCTGGGGGGGTTTCAAGGCTCCATCAAGGACTAAAAATTCTGACTACAGAATTCCAAGTGTGGGGATTTATCACAAGGATACCCATTTTTCACACACACACACACAGAGCTGCAATTACACTGACATTTTATCCACTGTAATTATTAGTTATGAAAATAATGAGCTATGAAATTCCAATTTATTGTTGACAACTTTAATGACAAAGCTCTGGAGCCTCACTCTTAGCTATATAGTACAAATACATCTAGTGGTATATCTATTCAAACTATCAAAAGTGAAATCATCGGACATTTGCCTGGTAAGTAAATAAATTGTCTGCTTCTTAATTGTGCACTGATCCTGGCAGAAACTTCTGGTGATTCTGCTGCAGCAGAGAGCATCACCAGCCAAACCATGCCAGCAGTGTGCCGGCAGCGGATGCAAACCAGTAACTGAGTTAAAACAGCCCATGATGGGCAAGTAAGTCTCATATAAAGCCCATGAAAAGTTTTTACGTCTAGAATAGCAAAGGCATCAATGTCCTTAAAACTACACTGGGAAGCACAAGCATAGCTTGAAGGGGAATGTATCTCCTTGCAGTGGCAGCAGGAGGGAAAAAGCAGGGGTGTTGAGTGTAACCTGCACGTGGGCTAGCACAGCTCTCTCAGAAAGTGCCATGCACGGCTGTGGAGGCTCCATGTGAGTAGAGATGAGAAGGGGCTGTGGGGAAAAGAGTGACAACAGCTACAAAACCAAGGGCCTGTAACTATGCCAAGTCAGTCTGATCCCGAACACTTAAATGTCCATTGAGAGACCGTAACTGCTGCTAACCCAAGCAGATCCTCTACATGATACAACAATAAAATTTGCTTTAACAGTCTTTGCAGCTATGCTATATTCTGAAAAGCAAGTTCTCTAAAAATTGGAGAAGCAAAAGGTAAACATAAAACAGTAAAATTCTAAACAATGAACTGTGAAAGTTTAGTAAATAGTTCAGGAATTATCTTTCCAGATTATCAGAAAAACATGTTCTAACAACAAAATAAAATGTTTTCTTTAATATAAGATGCCCAAGTACCTCAGAATACCTGGTGCCCAAAACCATTTTAACTCTGTAGTTTATAGAGATTATGTTCAGATTTATTTATGAGATACAGAGAAGCAATAACAGTATGTTTGACCTGTATCTATGTCAAATTTTAAAACAAAATCAGGAAATCATACAAAATCAGAGTTTTAATCTCTTGTTGCCTCAGTGGTCTGAACAGCTCCAGCCTGATCAGAGGGATACTCCCAAATTAGCCAAAAATAAGATGGTAAATAGTTACTTTATAACTTTATATTCTGTGCTCTGATTAAGAACATAGTCCAGCACAAGAGTAGAAAAAGATGTTGAACTAAGCAGTGGGACAGAGTGCTAGCCTGTGTGAATGAACGCCCTGCACTGTTGAAGTAATACATAGTATTATTGTTAAAAGAGAGTCGTCTTCAGAAAATAAAACAAGTGATTTCCGCAACTTCTATTTCTTTTTTGCGTTTTTTGAGGATGACCCCCAGATGTCTCTACTCATTCAGAACAGACAGGCACAGGATACATGCTGTATATACAGCAAATACATGTCACATAGAAGTAGAATTACCTATAAGAAACTGTGGAAGGGGCAAACCACACATATGAAGAGTATCACTTTCCCTTCACATCAGGCATGTAAAACCACGAGTGGTCAGGAAGCCCCTGGACTCATTGGGCTGGTTTCCTGAGGTCCCTACTATTCTCCATTTGCCTGCAGCCTTCGGTTCAGGGACCGGCACTGACACTTTTGATGGACACAGCAGACTCGTAGTCCCCCCTTTACCTGCCAAGTATTTTGCTGACGCAGCCGTGGCTGACGCGGAGCTGCCGGGAGATGTCACACGGCCGGACCCCTTGGTGGGCGAGCTCCACGATCCTTTGGCGAACGACATCTGGGAGGGGGCGGCCGTTCACAAAAACACCCCCCAGTTGATTCACGCCTCCGTGTCCTGAAATACACAGGGAAGGGGAGAAGGGCAGGAGAAGAAGAGCTATGTGAGTGTTTCAGACGTTTCTGCAGGCCAGACTCCCCAGCCCCAGCACTCCGCGGCACTCGGCATCGCCTCCCCAGCATCGCTCCAGCCGATCTTCCCCGGACACGAAGCACGGAGGCAGCCGTCTGCGCTGCCGTACTGTCACTCGCCAGACGGAGGACCCTCCTGCCAGAACGCAGGTCGGGTCCCTTGTAGGAAAATGGCCCCAGAAAGCCACACTCAGAGGTGCCCAGCTCTCTGGACGTCTACCACCCTCCTCCTAATGCCAACTGCCACGTTCACCCGACCGCAACTCTGTGGGCAAGCCCAGCGCTGCCCCATGGAGAAGAGGCAGTTCGTAAGCCTCAGGCTAGGAAATCAGCTGAAAACACAGCTGGGTGATAGCTCAGCAAGTACACTGTATCTAAACACAGGAGATACCCTAAATTACATACATGGGGTTTTTTGTTGATTTGTTTTTTGTTGTTTGGGGTTTTGTTTTTTTTTTTCCCCGGTACTTTAACTCAATTGGGGGGGGGGGGGGAGAGAGAAAAAAAAAAGAAATAAAAAAAGAAATAAACATGTCAGAGCACGATTTCTGCTCTTATAATGTACAGCAGTCCTGGCAGATACTATGATCCCACAAACGAAACATGAACATTCAGACAAGCCCAGTATACTATTCCTTTTCAAGCAGATTTTCACTGTTCACCTTTAACAGGGTGAATCGTGTATCTGGTGGGAAACAGGACCCACTTGGAGTAACACGGAAGGAAGTAAGTAATGAAACTGTGTAAAACTCATGAACATGTAATAATCCCATGTACCAAGTGAGGTAATACAATTAAATTCCGTGTTGTTAATCATCCAAACTACTTTGATTACAGGGGAGTAGAGAAGCTGAAAACAAGCAACAGGGGCAGTAAAGATAGCAACTCTGGAAAAAAAAAAATACAAAAACTCTATTTGCACAGGGCTCCAACGGTACTGAATAAGATGACAAGCCAAACTCCCTGGTGGAAAAAAAAAAAAAAAAAAAAAAAAAAAAAAAAAAAAAAAGAAGAAAAAAAAAAGATTCTATATAGCTACTTTTATTTAAATCTAGTCATTTCATCGTTGATAAACTGCTGCCAAACTTTGCGAACACCTTCTAAAACTGTCAGGATACATAACGAATCCACATGAAATATGTGATTCCTAAGGTAGCTTCAGCCCATGCCGAGCCGACAAGTGCCTGCTCTGCCTCCTTCGCTGCGAGAGAGAGGCAGACGGAGCTGGCCTGGGGCTGGCGCTCCCCTCCTGCAGCCCAGGGCGCGGGAGCAGACCCCTGTGAGGGCCAGGGAGATGCCGGCAGCGGTAAGGCCACTCCGGGGCTGGGTTTATGCCGTGGCCAGAACGGGGACAACACGATGGTGCAGGGGAACAATCCCTTAACGCTGTGGCGAGCTGTCACCCATCAGCGGCTTTAGCTGTGCAAAATCACACGCTGTGCATCCAATATAACTGGGAAGATCCGGTGGTGGTGGTCAGGGAACGGGCGATGATTGGGGGGGGTGGGGGGGGGAGTAGGGGGAAAGGGAAAGGGAGAAAGGGAGAAGAGATGAAGGAAGCAGGAGAGGAAGGGAAGCAAGAGAGGAAAGGAAGGAAGAGGAGAAGGTTGGGAGGAAGGAGAGGAAGGAAAGGAAGGAAAGGAAAGAAGAACAGAGAAACTGGGTGGGAGAAAGAGAGGAAGAGAGAAAGGAAAGAGAAAAAGAGAAAGAGAGAAAGAAAGACAAAAAGAAAGGGGGGGGGGGGGGAGAGAGATAAAGAAAAGGGAGCATTGAGGCATGCGTTTCCTTAGGGAAAAGACTGATTCTCCCTCCGTAGGCTGCTCCCAGCCCCGGGGAGCCGGCGGAGCCGGGGTCTGCCCCAGCCGACACACCGACCCTCCAGCCGTGGGGAAACAAAGGCTGGGGCCGTCACCGTCCTCCCCGCAGCGCCGAGGGACCCCTCCCCAAACCTGCCACTGCTTCGGGAATCGGCTCCGCAGCCAAGCGCATTTTCCTACCCTCGCCGGATCCCTCTCAGGCGGCAGCGGCGTTCCCAGCACGGCTGCGGCAGGGCACCGGGGGCCCCGTCGGGCCGGTGGGCTGCGGGAGGCGGAATGCGGGGGGCACGGGGCTCTGGGTCCCGGCCCGGGAAGTGGATGAGGGAGCTGGGCCAGTGCGTGGTTCCTCTTCCCGCTCCGCAGCCCGGGACTCCCCACAACCCGTCGTGGTGCCGGAGCCTCGGGGCAGCAGACGGGGAAGCCGGGGAGGACAGCAGACGAACAGGCCTGAGGGCCGGGAGCTGCCCCCGGGGCCCGGGCTCTACTCATACGGGGCAGCGAAGCTGCGGGGACCATGCCGGTGCTAGAGGAGGCCGAGGTCTAGCTCGGGACTGTCCGTCCCTGGCCGGCAGCTCTAGTTCCCCGCCGGCTGCAGCCTCCGCCGATGCCCGGCTCCCAGCTCCTCTTCCACTGGCGTTACGCCCCGTCCCTGCCCTGGGGAGCAGCGGGTCCGGGGGTCGTTAGGCGGCGAACGGCCCCGGGCGCTCCCCCCCCCCTCCGCCGCTGCCGAAGTCCGGAACGCGATAGAGGGTGGGGGAGTGGAGCGGTGGCAGTGGGTTTACTTCTGTTTTGCCCCTAAATTCCAGCAACTGGCATCGATTTTCCAGGGCTGCGGATGACGGAAGCTGCGCGGCTTCTCCCGCCTGGGTACCCCGTCCTCCGTGGGTTGCAGTTCGCGGGTTGGGGCGGACAGAGGCTCCGCGCACCCCCGCGGGCTCCCCAACCGTAAAGTTTGTTGTAAAAAACGCGATTCGGGTCGATGCCGGAAGGGAGGCACCGCCTGCCGCGGAAGGGACAATCCGTTTACTCGGGAACTGCCGCAGCCCGTTATCGCCCAGGCACTCTCTGGAAATGCGGGCAGAGGGACAGCGGCTCGGAGAGACCAACGGGGGAAGACGGAGGGAGGGAGATCTCCAGCCCTACGGCTGGGTTGTTTATCCTGCAAACAAATTTCTTTTAGCTCCAGGGCTGCTGTGCACCAGGAAATGAGATTAGTTCTACCTTAAATTCCCTCGCC
>NW_026901728.1:0-553 GCF_033783945.1 Neopsephotus bourkii | reverse complement strand
GGAAAGAAGGGGAAAGAAGGGGGAAAGAAGGGGGAAGAAGGGGAAAGAAGGGGAAAGAAGGGGGAAGAAGGGGAAAGAAGGGGAAAGAAGGGGAAAGAAGGGGGAAGAAGGGGAAAAGAAGGGGGAAGAAGGGGGAAAGAAGGGAAAGAAGGGGAAAGAAGGGGAAAGAAGGGGAAAGAAGGGGAAGAAGAGGGGGGAAGAAGGGGAAAGAAGGGGAAAGAAGGGGGAAAGAAGGGGGAAGAGGGAAAGAAGGGGAAAGAAGGGGAAAGAAGGGGGAAAGAAGGGGGAAAGAAGGGGGAAGAAGGGGAAAGAAGGGGAAAGAAGGGGAAAAAAGGGGGAAGAAGGGGAAAGAAGGGGGAAAGAAGGGAAAGAAGGGGGAAAGAAGGGGAAAGGGGGAAAGAAGGGGGAAAGAAGGGGGAAAGAAGGGGGAAAGAAGGGGGAAAGAAGGGGGAAAGGAGGGGGAAAGAAGGGGGAAAGAAGGGGGAAAGAAGGGGGAAAGAAGGGGGAAAGAAGGGGGAAAGAAGGGGGAAATCCCAACAACTTTAATCTCCCT
>NW_026901727.1:0-5437 GCF_033783945.1 Neopsephotus bourkii | reverse complement strand
GTTCCCCCCTTTGAAAATACTTCACTCAATTTAAGTTAAGTATTTTCATTCCCTTAGGTACCTGTTTCCTGATAAATAGGAGGAGGTGTGGGAGATTTTGGATGTTCTTTAGTTACTGCTCCTATAATTCAATGGGTCCACGCATTGCTCTGGGCTATTTTCTTTCGAATACAAAAATGCATCAGATATAACATTAAAAACACGATCATCATTACGACTACAGTTTGCAAGAGGGAACGGATCCATTCAGTAAGGTGAAGGCCTAAACTATCAGAATGCTCCAATCCAATTTTGTTCAATATATTTTCTTTCTCTTTCCGCTTCTTGTTCCACTTTGGTCAGCTGGGAAATATTATATTCTATGTTTGCAGTTACATTAGGAATGTGAACACAACAATGATCCATTCTACCTTTCAAATATCCACAAACACCATGTTCCTTAAGTAACAACAGGTCTAATGCCATTCTGTTCTGCAAAGTCTTTAGTTGTTGCTTGTAATTGCAAATTTAAATCTCTGAATCCTTTTTTGTCACCCTGGCTAATCTTTTTGTTTGGCCAATCAGCCTATCAATCATTTCTCTATTTCGATATGCAGCTATTTGTGCATATAAAGATTCAAAAACCCACCCTATTTTAACCCCTATGGAGGGCTCCTGCATTCCTTTTTCTCCAATTTTTAGTCCCCGGCATGCACATCCTGCCATTAAAGCAATCTTAGCTGGAGGTATTGTGATTTCCTCAGGGTCTGTGTCACAATCTAAAATTTTGGTACAGTTCCACCAAGGAACGTTTTTGGTAATATCCCGACTAACCCTATTTATAGACAGCAAATCATCAATGTCTATATTCTCTGTTACATTTTCCTTTCCTGTCCATTTAAGGCACCAAGATGTATTCCCGATATATTGAAATTTCTGCAAAATGCTCATTGACCAAACTGTGTCCCAGTTCTGTTTTAAACCATTTTATTTTTCTTTCTTTGCAAAGTCTGTATTGAGTTTGGTTGTGTACACAATTGCCAATTATTGTTCCTTTACATTCATACATGGTGTGATAGACTAGTATTTGAGAGGTTACTCCCCCTCGCCTAGTTGTGGTAATGCATTCATTACAGTCGTCGCTTTTATCAGCCACGACATTTGCCTATATGGGCCCAAACAGAACCATCGCCAAAAGAGGTCCGGTCAGAATCATAGTGCTCAGCGGTCACAGCCCCAGGGGTTGCCGCCCTTGGCAGACCCTTCCAGCTGCAGCACTGATTCCCTCTGGTCTTGCCCTCTCTGGAAGGTAAGAGGTATATTTCTCGTCAGCTATTATGACAATAATATTTGATCCACAACAACTGTTCCAACGGGGTTATAGTTTCACTCCGAATGCAAAAGAACTGTAATTGATTTCTCATTTATTACCCTCAGATCCTGTACTAATCTATATTCACCATTTTCAAAAATAATCACTGCATCCAATTTGGCCAGTAAGTCCCGTCCTAAAAGGGGAATGGGGCATTCAGGTACATATAGAAATTTGTGTGTTAATTCCTTTTCCCTAAATCACAGATCTAGGGGCTGCAAGAATGGCCGTATTTCCTCCTTCCCTGTGGCTCCCACAATTGTTGTAGTTCTTTCCCCTAACCTTCCATGTAAATCATTTAAAACTGAATAGGTAGCAACTGTGTCTATTAAAAGTTTCACTTCTTTCTCTCCCAATTGGATTTTCACGAGGGGCTCTTCACTTCTCGCCCTGTCTAGTCAGCTTTGGTTATCAAACTCTCCTAGCACCATCGCCTTAGCTGCATCAGATCCCATAAAAGAATTCCCTGGAGACATAAATTGTCCTCCCCTAAATTGACATTCATTTTTCCAGTGTCCTTCCTGTTTGCAGTATGCACATTGATTATGTCCTAACCTGTCTACATTCATTCCCACTTTTGGATTACAAAATCCTCTTCCTCTAGGGTTAGAGAGACCCTGCTGTCTCCCCTGGATTGCTGCCAACGAATTCTGCTGCTGATTGTTTTCAGGTAAATAAATCTCCAGGTGAGAAGGGTACTTTAATGCACACCGGTCCTTCTGTTCCAACTCCCTGTCTTAAAGGCACAAGAACTCCTCTGGACGTCTGAGTCTGCTCTTTTCTTTTTTATTTCCCCTCTGGCGAGTTCTATGCAAGACTGGGGTAATGGGGAGGCTTGCTTTCTGATTACTTTTACACTCGCAACTACCCAGACTCTCGAGATCACTATCACTCATCTTCTCCCCCCCCTTTCTTCATTTAATGCTGGCGGGGCTGACGGAGCGACTGCCAAATCCAAACTTTCAATATCCCTCCGGTGTTGTAAGCTATTGTCTAAAACAAGGCACTTCATACATTTTCTCAGTAACACATTCCTTACACTGTTCATTAACATTTACCTTTATACCCATTATTTCACAAGATTTTTTGCCACTCATCATTATTTCTTAAAGTAAAGAATTATATATATAACACCTTGTCCCATTTTTCTTTCCTGTTATAACATCAACTGCAGTATAGTATTATACTGTTAAGTTCCATTTTTCAGGCCATTTCTCCTGATCCCCCAGTTCATACTGTGTCCACCATACATTACAATAATTAATTAATTTGCTTTTCAGCATACTCTGCCCAAATCCACCCTCCTTCCAATGGCTTAAAATACAGCCTAAGGGAGAGGACTTGGGAACCGACAGCTTTTTTTTTTTTTTTTTTCTTTTTCTCTTTTTCCTTTTTTCTTTCCTCTTTTTCTTTTTTTCTTTTTCTTTTTTTCTTTCCTTTTTCCTTTTGTTTTTCCTTTTTTTCTTTTTCTCTTTTTTTTTCTTTTCTCTACTCCACACACACCATACACTCGCCACTAAGTTACAACATTTAGACAGACAGATGCTGATCCCGCAGCACAAATACCAATACCAATACCAATACCACTTCTGCCGAACCTGCAGAGCTTTCGCTACTGTCTAACGGACGGCGCCTAGGCTTTTACCCCGGGAGCTCCCTAGCCCCAACCAAGCGCAGCTTTCGCCGCGTCTAACAGGCAGGCTTTACCAAATCAGACTTTGCGAGGCCAGATGCAGCTTGGAAGATGCAGCTTTCATAACTCAGCATCTCAGCAATATTAACTTTCACTTCAGCAGTATTATAAACGAAGATGGAAAAACAAATCAGAAATTTATTGGCAAGAAATATAACTTCCTATCTTCTTGCTGAGTTGCCACGATCACCAACACATACATACATAATAGATCATTTTGGAAGTAAATTTCCCAATAGCTTAAATTTCCTGATTATTTTTCCTCAAAATAAGCACTAGGCTTTATGCTCACACAGACACTCAGAAAGATTAAGCTGTATTGAACTCTTAAAGGACATTAAACATCTTCCAGAAAACCTTTCAAGAACCCTTCTGTACAAGTTAAAATGTATGAAATAACCAAGTCTGGATAATAACCCATGACAGCCAACCACTTTCTTCAAATTTACTCCACAGAAGGTGCTACATATCCTCTATCTTTAGCCACTGATAGTGCTTACTCCAGATTTGACCTGTAAACTTGAAAAGTGAACAGTCCACAGCAAACAAGTGCACTCTAACATTAAATTACTTCCAATTTTCAAATCCTATATACCAAGATCATCTTCCTATCGTATAACATATCTTTCTAACAGTGACCAGTGCAGTGTGGAAACAGGAAACACCGTGGAAATAAATATAAAACAAGAACATTCCTGCCTCATCCAATTACTGGAGAGGGAAGATGAGTGATTTGTCCTCCTAAACTTTCCCATATCCCTACATAGAATGTACTTATGTTAGATTTAAATACATATGCTAAAATAGGTAAAGTTATAAAAACACTATAACTTATTATCTCCCTATATTGTACACTATAATCGTCTTTTGGTTTATTTTTTTTTTTTTCACTCTTCTTCACATGTATGGACAGAGAACATACATAAACGCAGATGCCTAACTGCCCATGCACACAAATACAAGGCATTAATTTCTCATTAAGTGAAAAAGGAATGGGGCAAACAAGGACCACAATCACATAACAAGTACAGTGTCCTGTAATTTTGTGTACTTCAGTTCTACTTTTACATAAGCTTTCTTCAGTAACTTCAGAGAAAGGGATGTAAAGTGATTTCTCCTAAGCATTACATTGCAGGTGCAGTCCCACTATCATACACAAAAGCAACAATGTAAGACTGTAACAGTGAACACTACAATAACTTGTTTGGTGTCCTAAGGGTGTCTTTCTTATTCATGACAGGCATCTGAAAAAATACAGTTCTACAACTGAACGGTCTGGCACAATTTTAGCAGTCATTATTACAAGAATAACAATCAGACTCATGTTTTAAAGCCCTGCACAGTCTCGCTCTTCAGATGGTGCAGTATCAGGTAATAAGATAACGGGAGCTAACACTATCAGAAATGTATCTCCACATCAGTTGAAAACAGAAAAAAAAAGGCAATACACAGAATGGCTTGACAACAGGGACTGATGGTTTACAATCACACTATGAAAAAGTGCTCTGGAGAAAGAAAATGAACAAAAACCATGACAGCACTATGAACACTTTGAGGCATCAAACCCCACAAGCTCACAAGTATCAAACCCGCACTGGTTCTTCAGTGCAGGGAGATCTTCTATTTTAAGCAATGCTCTTCACACTTTTCCCACCCAAGTGACATAACATGCCAATCACTAAAAAGGAAGAGGTCCAAACAGAAAAAAACAGCAGAAGTGAAGGAGACTGTTTCCTACCTGCAAAAACGTTTTTACATCAGCAATAATGTCTCTGAAGATGAGCTGATCTTTTAATACCTCAAACCATCCTAATTTTGTAATTTTAGCAATGACTTGCACAAGAGCTTGGATGACAAAAGGAGCCAGTTTGGGCTGAGATGCTAGATAGTTCAGAATGTAATTTCCTGTAAAGAAGCATTTTATAATCAGCAACAAAAGTCTTCTGAAAAGAAAATTAAATGGTCCTAATAGAAACTCAAAGTATGGATTTTTTTTAAAGCTATATTCTTATGTTTAATATAAGTTATGCCAAATCATTAAATACAGGTCAACCTTTAGTAACACAAAGCACATTACATATATCATCATTTTTCTAGGACACATGCAATGACAGTTTGTGAATTCAGAGAACTGTGGCAGATAAAACAGAGTTAACTTTTTACTAAGGACCTATACACTGGGGACTGAGTATTTCACTATGTAACAGCAGCAATCACAGCCAACTCAAGATGCACAGTGTTTTCAGACAAGATTTCCCCCTGAATGCTCTCAATTCCACCTAGAACATCACTTCAGGCAATGCACACTGCAGCTGCAGAAATTCCTCTCTAACTAGAAGGAGGCTAACCTGTTTCCAAAGCTGTTGAAATGTGTACAATTAAAGCTGATTCAC
>NW_026901726.1:0-54833 GCF_033783945.1 Neopsephotus bourkii | reverse complement strand
AGCAAAGCCTTATGAAAATTGTAACAAATATGCTTGAAAAAGAAAAAGGGGAATTGTGGAAGCATGGTTGGCAGGCATGGGTTACATTCCCATGGCTGAACTTGGCCAGGGACCAGTTTTGTAAAAGTCAGTGAGAAACCCAACTCGGTAAAAAACACCAGCTGTTCAGGGGGGTAAAACTGACCTTGTAGTTAACGAGCATCTTGAAGGGAGGAATAAGGAGGTTAGAAAACGGGATGTGCCTGTAGTGGTACCTTGCTTATTACAATGTTTGCAAAGCTTACTTAGTAGATCACGTAGCAAAATTTTCCTTGTGTGACAGCAAGCATTCTGGTTTGTGCAAAAGAAAAATGGGGGAATTGTGGAGCAATGGTTATTCTCACGAGGGCCTGCACAACCCAGGATTAGAGCTGAGTGAGACAGCCTTGAACTCTCTCTGACTCAGCTGAGCCGGGGAGGCCTGGAGTCGAAGAAAAGTAAGCAGAACGCTGAAACAGGAGCTTGCTGGCCATAAGGAATGCACCGCTTATCACAAGGCACGCACTCTGCTGCTGCAGAGATATGTGTGTAAAACTTAGCTTAGCCAATAGCAATGTATAGACAGGCGTGTGAATTTATGTAGCCAATGAAAGATGTACAGCTATCACGTAAACTATCACCAATGGTATAAATTAGGTGAGCCTGTGCAATAAATCGAACAAGAAGCGTAACTCATATTGGGATTGTCTTCTTGATTCGGGTCGCTCCTCCGACAAAACTCATACTCAATTCAGTCAGCTGATTGGAGCTAGCCCAGCTAGAGCCGCAGCCGGCACAGCTACAGCGACCGCGAGCTTCTACTGAGATTAGGAAAATCAGAGGGGATAGCGCAGAGGCATCGCGATTCCCGACATTTCCCGATGCTTCCTGATTCCCGAAATCCCAGCAGCCCTTGCGAGAGAGCGGCTGACGTGGCGGGGGGTGTTCCCACGGTGTCGGCGACCACTCCCCTGTCCCTTGACTTGAAAGAGCCCTTGAGAGGGCAGCGACACGTCGCTGGTACCAGGCGCAGGGAAAAACAAGTAGGTCGTGTTGCTGACCAATATGGTCGTCTCCAGAGAGAGAGCTAGCAGTAAGAGGACTGTAGCAACTCAGACAGAGACCCCGGCCCTAACCATGGCTGTTCAGGTCTCTGGATGCAGGGAGTGCCAGGGCCTGCTACTGCCGGGGGGGGGAGGACAGCATTCCACCTGTGTGAGGTGTGAGCAGGTAGAAGATCTAAAGGCTAAACTTAAGGAGGAGGTTGAGACGCTGAGGAGCATTAGGGAGTGTGGAAGGGAGATCGACTGCTGGAGTAACTCCCTGGCTGGCCAGTTGGAACGGCTCCAGGGAGATACCCCCCAAAAGGGGATGGACCCCCTGCCCTCTCAGACAGAGGGGGATGGCCTGAGACAGCCCCTGCCCTGTAGCTGTCGCCCGGAGGTAGGGGACCAAAAAGATGATGAGGGTTGGAAGCAAGTTCCGGTTCGGCATCGTGGGCAGCCCTCCTCCCTTCCTGCCCTGCTTCCCCAGGTGTCCCTCCGTAATAGGTTTGAGGCCCTGGATCTTGAAGGAGAGGTAGGTGAGGATGTGGTGCAAGGCCCGCCTACAAGGCCACATAGGAAAAGGCGGTCGACTTCACACCTCAAGACTGCCTCTGATAAGAAAGAAAGAAGGGTCATTGTAGTAGGTGATTCCATTCTGAAAGGAACAGAGGGCCCGATATGCAGAGTTGACCCTCATCATAGGGAAGTGTGTAGTCTGCCTGGAGCCCAGATCAGGGATATCACCAGGGCGCTCCCCAACCTGGTGCACCCGACAGACTACTACCCGCTGCTGGTCTTCCAGACAGGTGAGGGGGAAGCTGCTTCCCGCAGTCTGAGGGGGATGAAGAAAGACTACAGGGCCTTGGGGCGGATGGTGAAAGACTCTGGGGCTCAAGTGATCTTCTCTTCACTCCTTCCATCTTCTATTGATGATGTGGGACTGAATGGGAAAATTCAGTCCATAAACGATTGGCTTCGAGGCTGGTGCTGCAGGCAGGGCTTTGGATTCTTTGATAACGGCTGGTTTTATAGGGCACCAGTCTGGACAATGGCATGTGGGAAAGGTTTATCTCACAGAGGCAAAAGGATGCTGGGGCACGAATTAGCAGGGCTCATTTGGAGAGCTTTAAACTAGATTCGAAGGGGGATGGGGTTGTAGCTGGGCTTGCCTCAGTGGGACAGCGCTCCAGAATTGATGAAGACTGGGAGGCCTCCTGTAATCCTAGGGTGAAATCGGTGTGCTCAGCTCGCTCCCTGAAATGTCTGTACACCAATGCGCGCAGCATGGGAAATAAGCAGGAGGAGCTAGAAACCTGTGTTAAGTCAGGAGATTATGACCTAGTGGCAATTACAGAGACGTGGTGGGACAGCTCACATGACTGGAATATAGTCATGGAGGGCTATGTCCTTTTCAGGAAAGACAGGCCAGCCAGGCGGGGTGGTGGGGTGGCTCTTTATGTGTGAGAGCAGCTACGATGCACTGAGTTCTGTCCAGGGACAGAGGATGAGCGAGTTGAGAGTCTGTGGGTGAGAATTAAGGGGCAGGCTGGCAGGGGCGATACTGTTGTGGGTGTCTGTTACAGGCCACCGGATCAGGGTGAGGAAGTTGACGAGGCCTTCTACAGGCAGCTGAGAGCGGCCTCACAGTCACAGGCCGTGGTCGTCGTGGGGGATTTTAACTTCCCTGATGTTTGCTGGAAGGACTACTCGGCAACCCAGCCGCAGTCCAGGAGGTTCCTCCAGTGTATAGATGATAACTTCCTCATGCAGACGGTGGATTAGCCAACCAGGAGAGGAGCGCTGCTGGATCTCATCCTCACTAACAAGGAGGGTCTGTTCAAAGCAGTGAAGGTTGAGGGCTGCCTTGGTTGCAGCGACCACGAGATGGTAGAATTCAGGATCTTGTGTGGTAGGGCCAGTAGAATAGCAAGTAGAATTGCAACCCTGGACTTTAGCAGGGCAAACTTTGGCCTTTTCAAGCAATTGCTAGGGGAAATCCCATGGACAAGGCTGCTTGAAGGTAAAGGGGCCCAAGATAGTTGGTTGGCATTCAAGGACTACTTTTTCCGAGCTCAAGATTAGAGCATCCTGACACGTAGGAAGTCAAGGAAGAGGGTCAGGAGACCTGCGTGGCTAAATAGGGAATTGCTCGGTATGCTCAAGTGGAATAGGAGAGTTTACAGGTCATGGGAGGAGGGGCTGGCCACTTGGGAGGAATAAGACTGCTGCTAGAGGATGTAGGAAGGCAGCTAGGATGACTAAGGCCTCCTTGGAATTAAATCTGGTGGGAGGGGTCAAGGACAGCAGAAAGAGCTTTTTCAAATACATGGCAGATAAAACTAACACCAGAGGCAATGTAGGCCCGCTGATGAACGGGATGGGTGCCCGGGTGACAGAAGATACAGAGATGGCAGAGTTACTGAATGCCTTCTTTGTCTGTCTACTCTGCTGGAGGCAGTCCTGAAGAGCCCTGTACCCCTGAGTCCTCAGATGAAGTCAGGTCAACAGAGCGGTCTGCCTTAGTCGATGAGGAATGGGTTAGAGACCAGTTGAGCAATCCAGACATCCATAAATCCATGGGTCCAGATGGGATGCACCCGCAGGTGCTGAGGGAACTGGCTGAGGTCATTGCTAGACCACTCTCCATCATCTTTACCAAGTCTTGGGAAATGGGAGAGGTGCCTGAGGACTGAAGGAAAGCAAATGTTACTCCAGTCTTCAAAAAGGGCAAGAAGGAGGACCCGAGTAACTATAGACCAGTCAGCCTCACCTCCATCCCTGGGAAAGTGATGGAACACCTTATCCTTGGTGCCATCTTAAGGCATATCAAGGATAAGAGGGTTATGAGGGGCAGTCAACATAGCTTCACCAAGGGGAAGTCATGTTTGACCAATCTCATAGCCTTTTATGAGGAAATAACACGGTGGATGGATGATGGCAGAGCGGTGGATGTGGTCTACCTTGACTTCAGCAAAGCATATGACACAGTCTCCCACAGCATCCTTGCAACTAAATTGAGGAAGTGTGGTCTGGATGATCAGGCAGTGAGGTGGACTGTGAACTGGCTGAAGGAGAGAAGCCAGAGAGTTGTAGTCTATGGGGCGGAGTCTAGTTGGAGGCCTGTATCTAGTGGGGTGCCTCAAGGGTCAGTACTGGGACCAGTATTATTTAATATATTCATCAATGATTTAGATGAGGGAATTGAGTGTACTATCAGCAAGTTTGCTGATGACACTAAGCTGGGAGGAGTGGCCGACACGCCAGAAGGCTGTGCTGCCATCCAGCGAGACCTGGACAGGCTGGAGAGTTGGTCAGGGAATAACTTGATGAAATATAACAAGGGAAAGTGTAGAGTCCTGCATCTGGGCAGGAACAACCCCAGGTTCCAGTACAGTTTGAGGAATGACCTGTTAGAGAGCAGTGTAGGGGAGAGGGACCTGGGGGTCCTAGAGGACGACAGGATGGTCATGAGCCGACACTGTGCCCTTGTGGCCAAGAAGGCCAATGGCATCCTGGGGTGTATTAGAAGGGGGGTGGTTAGTAGGTCGAGAGAGGTCCTCCTTCCCCTCTACTCTGCCTGGTGAGACCTCATCTGGAATATTGTGTCCAGTTCTGGACCCCTCAGTTCAAGAAGGACAGGGACCTGCTGGATAGAGTCCAGCGCAGGGCAACTAATGATTAAGGGAGTGGAGCATCTCCCTTATGAGGAAAGACTGAGGGAGCTGGGTCTCTATAGTTTGAAGAAGAGGAGATTAATGGGTGACCTTATTAGTGTATATAAATATATAAAGGGGGAGTGTCATGAGGATGGGGCCAGGCTCTTCTCAGTGGCAAACAATGAAAGGACAAGGGGTAATGGGTACAAACTGAAACACAAGAGGTTCCACTTAAACTTGAGAAGAAACTTCTTCTCAGTGAGGGTGACGGAACACTGGAACAGGCTGCCCAGGGAGGTTGTGGAGTCTCCTTCTCTGGAGACATTCAAAACCCGCCTGGACACATTCCTGTGTAACCTTATCTAGGTGTTCCTGCTCTGGCAGGGGGATTGGACTAGATGATCTTTTGAGGTCCCTTCCAATCTCTAGCATACTGTGATACTTCTTTACTTCTCACTGAACGAAAACTATTTGGATGTTTGCATCAGTTTCCAGGACAGGAATAATTTTTTGTCAAGTGGCAGGATTGATTTATGCAGGTCTATATTTAGAGTCAGACTGTTCATGCTTGAATACACGTAGGAGTGTGCCTGCTGCGTCTGTACTGTAGACGAAGAGCCTTGGTTTGAGTATTCTTCCAAATATTTGTCCAAATGAATGAAGCTTTTTTTCCCCCGTGTGACAATTTTAAAAGACAATAGTGGACACTTGCACTGCTTGATCACTTGCTGATTTAATTTCTAAGTGTATCTGCAATGTGCTACATGCTTTTTTCATGCTATCTTTTGGGCAATAGTGTGCCACTGCCTTTAGGAGACTCTTTATGGTACTGATATCTACTTCAACAGGACTTTGCAAGTTATCCTGCATGTACACACTGCATGTTTGGGAGGAATTAATGTGTGGAAGTAGGAATGAACTACAAAAGAAGATCTTAATCTTGTAACCCAGATATGTGCTTTGAGGGAGCTTTGAAACAGTTGTTCATCAGTGTAGGTTTAGTTTGTGCTTCTCAGCTTATTTCATCAGACCCTAGTAGGTGGTAGAAGGTGAAACTAAAATACCAACATGAAAGAAGCTTTAAGTTGCATCTGTCACTTTAAAGAAACTATGTTAAAATAAAGTTAAAAAGCATATGTCAGGGGGTTTGCTGGATTTATCCAGGAAAATACAGCTTTCCTTTGCCTGTGAAGAGGATGATTAGCAAGGCATGTGCAAGATTCTGCAAGATTCAATCTCAGGTTGTAACATACAGTGATATTACCTGGTTATGGGATGAATTTGGGGAAGCTCACTTTTTCAAGCTCACTGCACAAAATTTTTCAATAAATTTATTTTTATTTTTAAAATGATCTTGACACACACAGAGAACACAGTTTTCCCCTTCTTGTAAGCGCCCTTGGTGGTTTCTGAAGTGCAGCAGTATGTAACTGCATTTTTGTCTTCAGTATGGTATTTCCTCAGGATTTTTGTGGCTGATGCTGCTATCTGAGGGAAAATAAATTAGCCTGCAAAAAGCCTGTCTTTTATGTAATTACACATCCATATGTTAAAGGGATCTCACCCCTTTCTATTTTGCAAACAGCTAATCGCTACATTTCTTGCTATTTTTTGACTGAATTAGTTCCCCAAAACTAGTGTTTAAGGCTTCCAGTATTTGCCTCTGGACAAATGTTCAGGTTCTCTCATGTATGGGAGCAAGATCTCTTAAGCAAAGGGACAGTGCAGTATTTCTTCACTTGGCCAAAATATCCTGAAAAATTTAAGTCCAAGCAGGTATGGTTTAACCACTTTGCAAGGCTGTTTTTAGCAACTTATGATGTAGCTTTCACAACAAGAAGGGTTAACAGTTCTTCTCTTAGCAGGGTACTGCTGTTGTTTAAATATGAAATGCTAGGAATCCGCTCCTGAAACTATAGAACTATTGTTGTTTTCAAATAGTGTGCAAGCAAGCTGTGAAGCCTTCCCATTAGTTTTGGTGGGAACTGAGCCATATTCGCAGTGTGCTGACTGGCAGAGAGGAAGGAGAAAAAGTTTGGTGAATTTGATGGATTAAAGTTTTTAAAATTTTTTTTGAGAGATTAAATTTATAACATGAAAGTTTTTTATTGCTGGAATCATAAGCCTAAAACTAAGTCCGAAGAAAGATACTGGTTTTTCACTTGGGAAAAATTATAAAAAACCTCAGATCTCATGAAGCTGCTTAGAAATTGTCCTGCACTTGCTCACAGGTCAGCACAGACCATCTGTATCTTAAGCCCTGGCCGGCCTCGAAGAGGTGAACAGTCCTCAAAACTTTGCCAGTTTTATCATTCATAAATACTGAGAGAGGATTCAGAATTCAAGCCAGCCTGTTTGTTCTCTTTTTTCTCCCTTAGAGCAATTTTATGTCCAGTGACTCACAGGCAGCCTCGCACGACTCCTGTCTGCGGACAGGTGTCCTCCCTCTTACAGTTTCTGCAGACAGCAGTCAGACAAATAATGTATTAATTACTGAGCCAATCTGAGACTTTAGGATTTTTCAAGAAAGAAAGGTTTCGAAGCAGGGCTCGTCTCATTTTTCTTCTCCCCATTAGCCTCTGTCTCATTTGGCTTTTGGGCCAGACTTGAGCTCCAGCTTGCTCTGCAGTATTCGGTTGGTTTTAGCCTTTAGTGCCTAAAATAATAAATTGAACGCTATCATGTAGCCAGCCTTAAAAATTGAATTTGTCTCTGTCTCTGGTTAATAAAAAAAAAAGTGTTTTAAGATTCAGATTCATAGTTCACTGATGCCAGGACTATGAGAAATGTTAGAACTGCCTAGGGATAGACTTTCTCTGATTGATGGGCAAAAGCCAATTTTTTCTGTCTTTTTAGTCCATGTAAGGTTGCATATCATAGTTCTACAGTAGAAGTGATGCAAAACCCAAGCTTGATAGCATTATTTAGTAACTTTTTCTCAATTTTGCATTTCTCCAGCAGCTCTTATACCTGGGAATTTACTGGGTTTATTTAGGGAAGAAGAAAGCAAAGACTTGGAAATATTTTTTTGCAGAATCTGAATCATCAGGATACTCTCCTCAGGCTTTGGCAATTTGACTAACATTAAAGCTAGCAGAGCTGCAACTTGGTTACTGGGACAGCTTAAAAATTCACTCTGGAGCACTTCAGTAGGAAATTCACATCTGGATCCTGATTGAGACAGGGATTCTCTATGCCACTTTCTGCTGTCTATCATGACAAGATAGATGTCATAGAGTCATAGAATCATAGAATAGTTAGGGTTGGAAAGGACCTTAAGATCATCTAGTTCCAACCCCCCTGTCATGGGCAGGGACGCCTCCCACTAAACCACGTCACCCAAGGCTCTGTCCAACCTGGAGTTGAACACCGACAAGGATGGAGCATTCGCAACCTCCTTGGGCAACCTATTCCAGTGCCTCACGACCCTAACAGGAAAGAAACTCCTTATAACCTATCTAAACTTCCCCTGTTTAAGTTTTAACCCACTACCCCTTGTCCTATCACTACAGTCCCTAATGAAGAGTCCATCCCCAGCATCCTTATAGCCCCCCTTCAGATACTGGAAGGCTGCTAGGAGGTCTCCATGCAGCCTTCTCCAGGCTGAACAGCCCCAACTTTCTCAGCCTGTCTTCATACGGGACGTGCTCTAGTCCCCTGATCATTCTCGTGGCCCTCTTCTGGACACTGCATATAATAATAATAAATAAACAATAAAATGACCTAATACATTAGAATAGCATTATCAGTTTGAGCAGCAGGAGAAAGATTTTTCTTGTGACATGACTAGAAAGAAATGCTTGTGATTGCAGAGTCTGAGGCTCAGTCTAATCGTATTATGGCCAGAAATACTTGAAGTTTGTTTAGATGTCTCCTAGTCATGGCAGAAGTGTGTCAGTCTTACAGAGAAATTCACTGCATAGCACGCACAATGTGCATTCCATTTGGGAAATAATAATGCTTCTGTATTTTAATGGTGACTGTGCTTTAATGTGTTTATGTGCTGACTGCTAAGACATATATTTTGTCTGAAGTTAAGCAATAAACAGCAATCCCATGTTAGATACGTGTGACTGGCTCTCCTGAATTCCTGCTTAAATTTTGGTTAACCCAGCTCATGCTAAGGCCTGATGTATACTGGGAGCAGCCATGAAATCAAAGTGAGAGCACCAGTAACAGACAGGTGGCCAGGAAGACCTGAAGGGCCATTGCTCAGTCACAACCACCTGTAAACTGCTGTCTCTGCAGCCATTGTCTTTTATCTGGCAGTTTCCTCAGAGCTGACTAATTTGTGGAAATGGTATCGACCAAACCTCCAAGCTGCAGGGTATAAAACATCAGCTTATCCAAAAGTTTTTGAAGTGCATCCAACAGTAGCTGGACTGCTGAGGCTCTCTGAGGCTTATTGGTGCGATACAGGGGATTCCTGCACCATGAGGGAGAAAGGGTGAGGACTCTCACCATCTGCTAGGTAACCAATTCTTTTTTCTCATAGGCCCACAATTTTAAGAGTTACAGGTTATAAATTAGGAAAACCTATGACATGAATGGTGGATTAACATGATAGTTTAGTCTGACTAAAAGGAGATTGAGCCCCTGTTTGTCACATTTGCTTGTTGTGTTTTTTTATAAACTGGTGAAATAAAAGTTGAATCACAGCAAATATGTCTTGTAAATCTGTGCTATTTGAATGGACCATGACAGACAAGTGTCATTTCATGGGGAAGGTGAGAACAGTACAGTTTCAGGCTGACAGTCAGCCAGGAACAGTCTGCTCATGGTTTTTAACTTTCCTATTTCAAAGTTGGAAATATAAAAAATAAATAAATAAATAAAATGAAGTTCTAGGAGCTTTGGTGTTTAGGATTCTGTCACCCCTTTTTCCTCAGCCAACAAAATAAAACAATCTTTTGTGTTGATACAGGTTATTAACACTAGAGAACACTGTGGATAGGCACATTCATCAAAGTACTCTGTGATAAAAGCATGAATCGTAATGGATCCATCTACATGGTTAAAAGGAAGAAGATTACACTTTTTGTGAAACTTGCTAATACACTAGTAACTGCAGTCCTTGTTGAGTACCTGGCGGATGATGTCTCTTCTCTTTGTAACCCAATCTAATCTTTAGCCTAAATCCAGTCAGTACTTCCAGTAATGGATCTCCTAAAGTACACATCAATGTCCAATCTTGCAGTTCATCCTTCCTGAGAGGATTTCACGGCCTAGTCATCCTCAAAGCCAGTGCTGAGATCTTCTAAGCCTTTTCAGCCTCTCTATCTGTCTTCTTTGGATATGTATAGATGTCTTACTTCAATTGTAATTAATTATTTTGGGACCACATGGTATATAGAGCTAAAAGAGAATTGATAAAATGTACATATGTTACTTGTAGGTGACTCTTAACAAATCATGGATTTAGGTAAAATAGTACATGCCAGGGGATAATTGCTGCTCAAAATCCTCATTATTTATATTGCCAAAACAGGGACCGGACTTGGAAGAGGGAAATTCTGTGCCATCATATGTCAGCTGTGCTGTTCTGCTGCACCTGTGTCTTTTTTAGGGGCAGGCTTGCTCTCCCAATTAAGAAGACTCTGACTAGCCAAATTCAGCTTTCCTACCCTTTCTGTTCCTCTACTGGGATTTTTCCAGTTTCATACTATAGGGCTATGAACACATTATATACAGATCAATATCTATGTCTTTTAAAAGGCTGATAAGATATTCTTTATATATGTTGGAACCATCTCAAAAGAAGCTGGACTCCTATATTTAGGAAGCTGAAATAAACTTTAAGTCAGCATTTTTGATGGTCCATTTCAAAATTTTATCCTACAGAAAGACATTATAATTGGCACCGACAGTTACAGTTATGCTACATGCATAATACAGAAATGGAAATAATAAGTTTACATAGTTTCCTAAGCTTTCGCACGAGCAACAGGAAGGGCCTTTTACTGTAGTGGAAGCAGCTTTTGGGTTTGCAGCAGACACTTAGAAGAAAGTATTAAGGAAAATGAAAGAAATAGCAGACAAAGAGCAAGGGAGTATCACTGAGGGGGAAGCAATGACATACGTAGCTAGGGATTATTTTGAACTTTTATGTGATATAGTTTTGGCACCAACTGTATAACCTTGATGCATTATGTTGATTACACCCAAGAAATTGGTGATGTCAGTGTTAACACAGCTCTGGTATGTTGGCATGTCAATGACTGGTAGAGATATGTCAGTTAGGTATGAGATATCTCAGATTTGTGCAAAAACCTATGGAGCTATATTTCTCTTCTCTGGAAATACAAGGAAGGCAGGCCCCTGATATTAAAGTGACATAGCAGAAAGGCAGGTCTTCATATAGAAGGGGAAAAGTCAGGGAACGGGCACAGATCAGGGGCAGTTTCATTCTGGCAAGAGTTAGAAATAATCTGTCCTTATGCTTGTGGGCCATTTCCATGCAAGTAGTAAATTTAGGAAAATGTTGATCAATTCCCACTTGGAGTAGAAATCAGGTTTTGTCACTTCTAAGTTAGCTCCTTAAACAGTAATTTTAGAATTGGTTCTTTGCTTATAGAAATACAGAATTCGTGAAGATTTTGCAGAAGAGAGAGAAGTCAGATACCTGGATGCATGTGGGCTGACTGCCACAGCAGAACGAATACAGCCTAGTCACTGCAGGGCCTCATTACTGTGTCCTGGCAACCTCTGCCAACCTCCTGTGTGCAGCAGCTGCTGTGCAGCAGAAAGGAGCCTCAGCAAGGACTTAGCTGCTTGCACAGATGATGTGTTACCCTCTGCAGTTCTTCAGGTTATGACAGGGAGGAATCTCAGCCTGAATACTTCTTCATTAGTGTGTCAGGACTCATAACACAATAACACTTAAACACTGTTTAGGTGGGCTACTCATCCTGGCTTGTGCCTTGGGAAAGAAAAACAAGTGTTTACCAAACAGAAAAAGTGTGTGTGACCCAAAAGGAGGTTTTAAAAACAGGTATTAAAATCCTTGCCAGTGTTGCACTGGGGAGGGTCTGCTCTCTGTGAAGATGTCCACTTTGACAAGGTTTTGCATCATGGCAGTAGTGGTTGAAAAATATATGTTGTGCCGTAAGTAAGGCACCTGAGGGTTTTTCAAGGTAAAAGGTATGGGTGGAGCACATATAATCTGAAGAGATGCCAACCCCATGAAGTTTAACCATGCCAAGTGCAAGGTCCTACACCTGGGTCGGAGCAATCCCGGACACAGCTACAGGCTGGGCAGAGAAAAGATTCAGAGCAGCCCTGCTGAGAAGGACCTGGGGATGCTGGTCGATGAGAAAATGAACATGAGCCGTCTTCAGTGTGCACTTGCAGCCCAGAAAGCCAACCTTATCCTGGGCTGCATCAAAAGGAGCGTGATCAGCAGGTCGAAGGAGGTGATCCTGCCCCTCTACTCTGCTCTCGTGAGACCTCACTTGGAGCATTGTGTGCAGTTCTGGTGTCCTGAACATAAAAAGGACATGGAACTGTTGGAACAAGTCCAGAGGAGGGCCATTAGGATGATCAGGGGATTGGAGCACCTCCCATATGAAGACAGGCTGAGAAAGTTGGGGCTGTTCAGCCTGGAGAAGAGAAGGCTGCGTGGAGACCTCATAGCAGCCTTCCAGTATCTGAAGGGGGCCTACAAGGATGCTAAGGAGGGCCTCTTCATTAGGGACTATAGTGATAGGACAAGGGGTAACGGGTTAAAACTTGAACAGTGGAAGTTTAGATTGGATATAAGGAGGAAATTCTTTCCTGTTGGGGTGGTGAGGCACTGGAATGGGTTGCCCAGGGAGGCTGTGAATGTTCCAACCCTGCCTGTGTTCAAGACCAGTTTGGACGAGGTCTTCGGTGAGATGGTTTAGTGTGAGGTGTCCCTGCCCATGAAAGGAGGGTTGGAACTAGATGATCTTAAGGTCCTTTCCAACCCTAACTGTTCTATAATTCTATGATTCTATGACTTGGTACTGCAGTCTTTGCTGGTCTTAGCTCTTCTGAAGACTTCCTGCTCCATTGTGGGTGACATTTGGGAGCAGCCAGACCAAAGCATTGATACCGCATTGAGGAGTGAGTCCTGGGTTCATTGTGCTTAATCAATACACCCCAGTCTCATTTTCTATCCAGATGGGTTTACTTTATAGGGAGATACTGTTCTTATATTACATTAAGAAGAAAACGTCAGGTCTTATGTCAGCAGAGAACATAGGAATAAGGTGTCCTGGGTTCAGCAGTAGTAGTCATTTTTCTCCTTCTTAGTAGCTGGTGCAGTGCCGTGGTCTTGACTTTCAGCCTGGGAACACTGATAACACCGATGTTTTTAGTTGTTGCTAGGTCATGTTTAGTCTGACCAAGGACTTTGCGAGTCTCATGCTCTGCCAGAGAGGAGGGGAAGCCGAGAGGAAGCAGAGACAGGACACCTGACCCAAACTAGCCACAGCACCTTATGCCCAGGATGTAGAACTCGGGCAGTTACCCAGAAGGGCTAGATCACTGCTCGGTCGGGCTGGGTGTCGGTCAGCAGGTGGTTAGCAGTTGTATTCTCTTCCCTTGCTATTTCCCTTATCATTATTATTATTGGTGGTAGCAGCAGTGATTTGTGTTATACCTTAGTTACTGGACTGCTCTTATCTCAACCCATGGGAGTTACATTCTTTTGATTCTCCTCCTCATCCCTCCAGGATCGGGAGGGAGGAAGCGGGGGGAGTGAGCGAGACTGTGTGGCTGACTGGGTTTAAACCACGACAGCAGGACAGGACCCCGGACAATTGTATGATCGTCTCAGGACTGTCCTCTCTCAGAATCACTCACAAGCTTAAAGAATGGAGCATTCAAAATATTCCTTTGTACATGACAGGTTTTTCCCAGACTTATTTTCTTCTTTTTGAAATGACTTTCCTAAAGGAGGCTCTGGGTTGTGTGCAGATGCCTTGCTTTCCCAGCTTCCTGATAGACCAACTCTTCATCCTGGCAGCCTGGTGAGCATGATACAGGTGATTTAGAGCAGAGAGAGCAAGGCAAAATTTGGAGGATAAACCTAGCCAAAACCAGATGAATCAACTGCATAATTGGAAACACCTCCTGTATCATCAACTTGTACCTCCCATTGTCCCATTGTACTCCTCAGCACCATTACATTTAAGATGAATTAATGCAGTGTGATTACCATCAGAATCTCTTTTAGCCAAGAGTCCTAGACGCATTCCTTAGGTTTGCTGGACTAAAGCATTGAACTTTGCAAAAGCTGGTATCTACTGTTGTGAAAAATTTTAAACAAAAAATAACTGTCATCTAAAAGAAGGCTCTTCCAGTCCACCTAAGTTCTCCAGTTTGTCTTTTGCAGTATGCTTCCTTAACTACATGCTGCCAGCTCCTTGGCCCGTGAGAAATACTAATTTTTAAGTGCAACAAATACTTCTTACGGAAAAATACTATTAAGCTTTTTGGATGTATCAGACCAAGAGCCAAATGGTACTTTAGTTTAGCATTAGGCATTTATTATAAAAGCTATGATTACAGTAAACTTGCCTGGTATTAATGTGAACGTTACGTGTTCCCATAGGAAGCCCACTGAAATTCAGCTGTAATTAATGTACCTTTGCAGCAAAGTGCCAATGAAAGGTCACACTTTCCAGTTCTTGTCCTTTCAAAACAACTAAGCTGTTAATTACGGTTCTATAACCTCCTGCTCAGTTAAATGCCATTCTGACAAAAATGTGCTGTTTCTTTATGTGCTGTTCTTCCTGTCAAATTATCTACCCAGCCTTTAAAAATTAACAATTTTTCTTTTTGTCATAAAGGTCACATGTGGAAGCAGGTAATTGAAATTAACACATTAGTAATCCAGCTTGCAAGTTTTGCTGTGAGCAGATGTTTGATGGACTTTGTATAAGCTACATTTCGCTTATGAATGGGAGATAAGTTATATAATTTAAGCCTCTAAAGCTACGGAACACTTTCTGTGAATTCTTGTGCATAGTTCTTTTGCAAGAACTTAATTTTGCATGAGTGTTTCTTTAGCTTTGTAACATCCTTTACATAAATATTACAAGCCAGTTATTTATTTCCAGTTTGATCTACGTCTTAGCGGATCACTTCTATTTCTACATTTAGATGGGATGTGAGTGTTTCTAAATTGGCGTATCAGCAGCTGGTTTTTGCTGGAGTCCTGAAAGTGGTGGTGAAAGTCTAACAACCACCTTTATTTTTATTCAGTGGACAAATTTTTGTGTTGAGGGTGATGGGTTTTTTTTGCATACCCTGGGAAATCTGGGTTTGTCACCTGCCATGCAGACTTGTTGCCTGTCATATAGCTGTGGTCGCAGGTGAAACTTTCTTACAGCAAAATCAGAAAATTAAAGGGGAAAAATATATGCAAATTTCCACTGAGAGCAATGTGACACGTTGCTATGGTGGAGCAGGATCAAACTGGCAGTGAAAGGAAAGCTTCTGTATTCACCAAACTGAGACAGAAAGGTATTTGCCTTGAGAGAACACAGATTAGCACAAGAACAGCAGATGAATTGGAAAGCTGTTGATGGAGCAATAACCACAGTACTTGAGCTATTTATCTGCTGAAGCAATTTTAGGGTTTCTTAGCACTTAATCATTAAATGACCAACAGACCTGATCTGTGGTGTAGATCTGAGATCAGTAGACCATGGTATTCTACAGAGGGTCTTGGCATACCTTGCAATTTATCCTAAAAAGAAATAAATGTACTTTTTTAGGGAGAAAAGCATCTTCTGTAAGAATATATCCACATGTTTACCTTTTTCATCAGGGCTATTTTAGCATGGGCCCTTTTTCTTGTTTTTAGCATTCTTCCTCATATGTTTGAAATCTGTACCTGTCTGGACCTGGAAGTCAAAAGTTATACATCACTGGAAAGTTTTGGTATCGTAAAGACGTATGAAGACTCAGATCTTCCTCTAGGCAAGTTATTATAGTTGAGGAAAAATCTTCTGTGTGTTGAATCTCTAACTGAATATGTTCTACTAGGCCACAGCTCAGATTTGACAGTGAAGATGGATGTCAAAAGTGATCATTCTGCCATCAGCAGAATACTTCTTCCAGTCCTCTCTGTTTCTGTCCCTGTGTGGATAGCGATGCTTATGTAGTTGGGTACCTGGGGATATGGATGCAGTACCCATTTTCCATGTGGGTATCTAACTGGAGAAGTACTGACAGAACCATGCTCTGCAGACATGCAAATATCTCAGACATCAATGTGCTAGCATTTTATTAGCAGAAAATTTCAGGTCTTCATAGCAACCTGTGAGCTACTTCCTTTCAGTGAGGTAATGGGGCTTCAATTCTGTTGGTGTTAGCAAACAGTAATAAGAGAGTTGTATCTGTCATAGTCAACATATTGCCACATTTGACTGTATTTACAGGACCTAAATTTGTAAATCTACCTTCTTAAGATGTACAAACCCAACTCACAACAGTGAGTCCTGGACATGTACAAACCTTGCTGATGCTTAATAAGGTGCCTTAGTGGGTAAGAAGTTTGCAGTCACACTTGAAAAGCCTGAAGGCCCATTATGGACACACGTACAAATAGTGCAACTTAGTTTTGCTGGTCTGCCAGTAAGAATTGTTTTACATACAGATTTATTTTCCATATTAAATGCATTTAAATTCTTTTTTGTTTTGCTGTGTGTGTTTTGTTTTTTTTTTTCTGTTCTTAGATGTTTCCCCTAGCGATTGCTAGGGGAAATCCCGTGGGCTAGGCTGCTTGAAGGGAAAGGGGCCCAAGATAGTTGGTTGACGTTCAAGGACTGCTTTTTCCGAGCTCAAGATCGGAGCATCCCGACACGTAGGAAGTCAAGGAAGAGGGTCAGGAGACCTGCGTGGCTAAATAGGGAATTGCTCGGTATGCTCAAGTGGAAGAGGAGAGTTTACAGGTCATGGAAGGAAGGGCTGGCCACTTGGGAAGAATATAAGGCTGCTGCTAGAGGATGTAGGAAAGCTGCTAGGATGACTAAGGCCTCCTTGGAATTAAAGCTGGCGAGAGGGGTCAAGGACAGCAGAAAGAGCTTTTTCAAATACATGGCAGGTAAAACTAACACCAGAGGCAATGTAGGCCCGCTGATGAACGGGACGGGTGCCCTGGTGACAGAAGATACAGAGATGGCAGAGTTACTGAATGACTTCTTTGTCTCTGTCTACTCTGCCGGAGGCAGTCCTGAAGAGCCCTGTACCGCTGAGACCTCAGATGAAGATAGGTCAACGGAGCGGTCTGCCTTAGTCGATGAGGAATGGGTTAAAGACCAGTTGAGCAATCTGGATATCCATAAATTCATGGGTCCAGATGGGATGCACCTGCGGGTGCTGAGGGAACTGGCTGAGGTCATTGCTAGACCGCTCTCCATCATCTTTACCAAGTCTTGGGAAACGGGAGAGGTGCCTGAGGACTGGAGGAAAGCAAATGTCACTCCTGTCTTCAAAAAGGGCAAGAAGGAGGACCCGGGTAACTATAGACCGGTTAGCCTCACCTCCATTCCTGGGAAAGTGATGGAACACCTTATCCTTGGTGCCATCTTAAGGCATATCAAGGATGAGAGGGTTATGAGGGGCAGTCAACATGGCTTCACCAAGGGGAAGTCGTGCTTGACCAATCTCATAGCCTTTTATGAGGAAATAACACGGTGGATGGATGATGGCAGAGCGGTGGATGTGGTCTACCTTGACTTCAGCAAAGCGTTTGACACGGTCTCCCACAGCATCCTTGCGGCTAAATTGAGGAAGTGTGGTCTGGATGATCAGGCAGTGAGGTGGACTGTGAACTGGCTGAAGGAGAGAAGCCAGAGAGTTGTAGCCTATGGGGCGGAGTCTAGTTGGAGGCCTGTATCTAGTGGAGTGCCTCAAGGGTCAGTACTGGGACCAGTATTATTTAATATATTCATCAACGATTTAGATGAGGGAATTGAGTGTACTATCAGCAAGTTTGCTGATGACACTAAGCTGGGAGGGGTGGCCGACACACCAGAAGGCTGTGCTGCCATCCAGAGAGACCTGGACAGGCTGGAGAGCTGGGCGGGGAATAACTTGATGAAATATAACAAGGGAAAGTGTAGAGTCCTGCATCTGGGCAGGAACAACCCCAGGTTCCAGTATAGGCTGGGGAACGACCTGTTAGAGAGCAGTGTAGGGGAGAGGGACCTGGGGGTCCTGGTGGACGACAGGGTGACCATGAGCCGACACTGTGCCCTTGTGGCCAAGAAGGCCAGTGGCATCCTGGGGTGTATTAGAAGGGGGGTGGTTAGTAGGTCGAGAGAGGTTCTCCTTCCCCTCTACTCGGCCCTGGTGAGACCTCATCTGGAATATTGTGTCCAGTTCTGGACCCCTCAGTTCAAGAAGGACAGGGACCTGCTGGAGAGAGTCCAGCGCAGGGCAACTAAGATGATTAAGGGAGTGGAGCATCTCCCTTATGAGGAAAGACTGAGGGAGCTGGGTCTCTATAGTTTGGAGAAGAGGAGATTAAGGGGTGACCTTATTAGTGTATATAAATATATAAAGGGGGAGTGTCACGAGGATGGAGCCAGGCTCTTCTCAGTGGCAAACAATGAAAGGACAAGGGGTAATGGGTACAAATTGGAGCACAAGAGGTTCCACTTAAACCTGAGAAGAAACTTCTTCTCAGTGAGGGTGACGGAACACTTGAACAGGCTGCCCAGGGAGGTTGTGGGATCTCCTTCTTTGGAGACATTCAAAACCCGCCTGGACACGTTCCTGTGTAACCTTATCTAGGTGTTCCTGCTCCGGCAGGGGGATTGGACTAGATGATCTTTTGAGGTCCCTTCCAATCTCTAACATACTGTGACACTGTGATATTGTTTTGTATTGGAGAGCAATTACTTTCTTGAGCAAATGCCTGCTTTCCTGGTGTGTTTGCTTCACGATATTATAATAGTTAATTTTATTGCAACAGGGACATTTGTCTCGAGATGTGAGTTCTGATACTTTTAGACCGTTTATTTGCCCACAGAGGACAAGTATAGCTTGCAGGAGCTCATCTGCAGATGGCAGTGATGAGGCAGACACCACTCTTTCTCCTGATGGCTATCCCCACTTTATGGTATTTTTAAACTGCAGTAGAGTCTCTAGCTGGAAAAATAAAAAAAAAAATTTCAAGGCAAGACATGAAGTTAATTATTAATTTCTGTCAGCCTGAAGTTTAAGTGTTAAATGGTCATTGTATGTGCAGAGAAAAACTGTGAGGATTTTTGCATACCAGATTATAGCCAGTTCTCAGTCTTCTACAATGCTTGGCAATGATATGTACTTCAAAGACTCAGGTGCCAAGAAAAATACATATACCAGTGTTTAGAACATGAGTATTACTTTTAAGAACCTTTGATTTAATCTACTTGATAACTTTGCTATATTGTCATATACTTAACAGAGTCATTAAAAAACATGACTGAGTCACTTATGAAATGCTTGAAAACGATTGGGGAAGAATAGGGGTAATAGGTTTTAATGGAAGCTGGAGTTTTTTGGCAGTTGTGTTGGCATTTATCACACAGATTCTAAGATAGCCATGAATTTTGTAAGTCAGCATCTGCTTATTCTGTAATTAATATAGCATATATTAGTGATTGGTTGTTTGTATTGACACTGTCCCTGTCACAAGGCAGAAAAGTGACTACAATGACCGGTACTGAGAACTGGTGCTGCAGTGGATGACAGTCCATTTGGCAAAAGAGAAGGAAGGCTTGTCAGTAGATCCACACTGATCCTCCCTAGCAGGAGGCACCAGTCGGATTAAAAAATCTCCATGAATGATTTGTACCAGTAGAAGCTCCTTCCAACTAGGGCTTACAGTGAGATAAACAAAATGCTTTCTCTGTTGCTTCCCTCCTCTTACCTTTCTGCCTGTACCATAAATGCAGCTCAACCTCTTCTGCTGTGGCTATGCTCAACACTGCAGCTATAAAAAGGCTGAAGCTTGGCTTGGTTATCCTGTGTAGCTTTCTATGCTGGATGAACCTAATTCCTGCTGCAGGCATCAGAAGCCAGGAGGGATTAATGATATGATTTTGCAGCTGGAAGAAAAGAGACAGAAGGGTTGAAATACTTTATTCAAGGCCAAAAATGAGTCAGAGAAAAGATGAAAGGTCTTTGGAAGATCCTATCCTCCTTAAAGGTAGCTAGAGAAAATTATGTTCAGCACAAAGCCTTCAAACTGCTGCCTCCATCTGAAGTGACATTTGCTCCAACACCTTGACTGCTGACAGCTGTTTTGAGAAGGATCCACACATCTGGGATAATGTGGACTCAGACTTACTTCCTGCACTGGCTCTTTCCAGGCAGGATCCTGAATACCCCACATTGCTAACTCCTACATTTGGCTTTTTCATCTCTGTGCAGAGAGGGTTTCCAGTAAACTGCTATATTTTTATTCATACCTGGTTTAGTATACTAAATGCTCAAGCAGTCCCTTATGGCAATAAACCAGATGGAAACAATAATTTACATATCCCAGGAGAACAACATACAGGATATTCAAAGATAGAAGGAAGAAAACACAACTTTATTCATAAATTACTGTATTTTCACATGTAGTAGACATCAATTATCACTTGAATTTACCTACCTCTTTACTGCATTCTATTGCAGATTAATTTTAAATTTTATAATAGTATAGCAATTTGGAAGATTTTAGAACCAACAGAAATGTAGAGTTGTGAAAATCTTTAATGGATTGAAATATATCTAACTTTATTTGCTTATTAAATTTTAATTGGTATGACCTATAAAAAGTTAAATAATGCTATTAAGTTTCCAAAATAGATAATTATGAGTATTGTTAGTTGGTTAAACTGCTCTTCTTTCCAATGCACAAAATTATTAATGCCTCCTGAGTTGACTTTTTTCTCAAATTAGAAATACATTTCTCAAAAGAATGTACATGGGATAAAGTAGTCTTACAGGTATTAATAACAAGCATTTTAGCTCCAGATTTCATCAAATAAAATCTAAATTACTCATACCTGTAATGTCTGACATTTCTTTGCTGATTTCATAAAAGTGACATTTCCCTCAGTTAGAAATCTGATTTATGTGCTTTGGGATGGTGAATTTAATCTGAGGTCTAATTACTAGAGTTAAGATTTTTGCTAATTCAAATTTGGCAAAGACTGATGGCTACAAAAATCCTTAAATGACGACTGCTGGCAAAGTTTTTCATTTTTTTTTTAGGTTTTGTTGTTGTTTTGGGTTTTATTTCTTGGTTTCTTTTTGTTGGGCTTTATTGGGTTTTTTTTGATATTTTGGGTTTGTTTTTTGTTTGCTTGTTTGTTTGTTTCCTAACCAGCTTGAACCATCATGAAAGGCTTTTACAGTCAGTTTATCTGCAGGAGGGAAAGTTCAACCACAGTGGGTAAGTGCCTGTATTAACATTTGCTTATAAGTAGGTGGCCTGAGATCAAACTGAAAGAGTTAATCTTTTATCTGTCCTGGTGAGCCATTCTAGCCTGGTAGGAGACACTTGACAGTAGGTTAATACACTGAAGCAAGGAAATCTTATGGTATTTCCCCTACCAAAAAAAAAAAAAAAAATTCCCAGGAGAAATGCTTCACTGTGTTCAAATAATAATTTATATGAAAGCTCGAATGTATATTCCATGAGACTGCTGTAATGGTGAGGCTGTTTGTGGACATTTAGTGCAGGCTGTGTGAGTTCACAAGTTGGACAGACACATTTTTCTAGCTCTATGAATGCTTTTGTAAGAGAAGCCTTGGTTTTGGAAAAGTTTTGAGGAAGTCCTTAAAGGATTTTCAACTGGTGCTGTTGTTGAAAACACTTTGTGTTTTCTACTTAAACTACATCCTTTGCTTGGCCTTCATCTTCAAGCAGGAAACAGTTATTCTGTGACAAGACTGTTCTCTCTTTTAAATGAAGACTACAGGGAAGTATTTGCATGGGTTAATACCACAAGTTTTTGACCCCCACATTTGCCATTTAGCAATATTACTTAAATTAGGAATCTCTAAAAGGAAAAAATGGCATGTACGAACACTTACACTTTATTCTCATGCAAGTTGCAGGCTATTTCAGGCCAGTTTGATCATTGCCTTTTGCTAGGCTATCACTATGAGTGGTCATACTTTGACCATATTTCAGTAGTTGCCAGGAGGAGCACAGAACCACAGGAGCACAAGCTATCTTCTCCCTTGTCCCTGCACCACAGTGCCCTGTACCTGCTGGGAGGGAGAAGATGTACAGGCAGAAATAGACTGGACCCTTTTTCCAGTGGTCTCGCCTAAGGAGTGCTCTAGGCTGAACTGAGAGAGGTTGTGATACAAATCCCTTTCAGTCCTTTGTGTTGAGCTAAAAGGCACAGTCTTGAATGCCTAGTACTGTGTGGACTTGATTGACTCTGATGTATATGCACACTTACCTACTATTTGTTGTAGTACTATCTGATCTTCTAATACCACATTAGGTAATGTGAATATCCATAGGTATCTGTTGTTTATTTTCTCATTTTCTCTCCTCTTCAAAAGGCTTTCCTTGATATACAGAGTTGTTTTGTGAAAACAGAATTTAAAGGACTGAGTGGTGTTGTTTACTGCAGTAAAGCTGTTCTGAACCTGAAGTTAACCTGAAACTTTATAACCAGTTTTTCTGTTCAAGATACTGGTAAAAATTGCACACTGCAGATGATGGTGCTATTACCTTGGGTAGGTCTCTGCAGAAGATCTTGATGCATCTGCAAGTGCAGATGGGTGCTCCACAGGGAGTGGGATAGCACTGGAGAGAAAGCAGGTTGTATCTTTGTTGCAGGTTGTTTCTCAGAAATAGCCCCTAAATCCAGTTCAGGCTCCTATTTGTTAGGAAACAAAATTGTTGATAGGATGAATCATGCACTGGTGCTAGTCAAAATCATGTAAATTTCACATTATGATTCTCCACGGATCTTTCATCTACTGTGGGAAAGATGAAAAGCTCACTTCCCTTTCATTAGAACCTGCACAAGAGGCAGTACTGAAAAGGTCTGCTGTATGGATTATGGTAACTCAATTAGGACTATGAAATCCTGCCTCAGCTGTGTGAAATTCCAGATGAAGACAGGAATTCTTTCAGTGTCTCTCAAACTCTCCTTCCTCCTTTGTGTGTGTCTGGCTGTAGAAAGGCAGAAGCTATCACAGTATTGTGAAACTGGAGCTGCCTGAGTCAGCCAAATTCACTTCTTCAGAAACAGAATCTTAGGTGGGGCTTTTCTAGATGCTCAGGGAAGAGTTACATAACATATTAATTTAATCTGACTCTTAATACTCTGAAAATTCTGTTTAGATTGACCAAGTGGCTGGAAAATAAAAAAGGCTTAATTTTTTCCAGGATATAGTAGTGTTGTACACTGTTGCTTGGGTCTCAATCCAGGCAAAAGTAGCTGCAATTCATAGCAGATGATACCAGCTATTTGCATGGACTGTGCTCCTTATATTCAAGGCAAAATTCACAGTCTTCCCATGGTTCCCATATTATATTGGTTTCTCTGGGAATTCTCCACAGTACAAAACCAAGTTTAGATTCCCACGCAGGCATCACACAGTGAAACTACACTGTGGTAGGCTCATTTACCATTTTGTTTGTTTTTCCCTAGTCAGTACCGGCATTGTAAGTTTAGGGATTCTGTCATCTAATGGAAGCAAGGTAAATGGAGGCGGTGGGTGGGGAGAAGAAGAAAGCCTTACCTAGCTGGGAAGACACAAATTTCATGTAATGGGTTGATGGATTTCATTTCTTTTCCTGGAAAGGAAAATATTCTTCATTGTGAGGGTGGTGAGACACTGGAACAGGCTGCCTGGAGACGCTGCCCCATCCCTAGCACTGTTCAAGGCCAGGTTGGATGGGGTTTGAGCAACCTGGTATAGTGGAAGTGTCCCTGCCCATGGCAGGGTTTGGAACTAGATGAATTTTAAGATCACTTCCAACAAAAACCATTCTGTGATTCTATGATTCTATGCAGAGACCTCTTACAAAGGCAGTTTCACTTGCCTCATTATATTAGCATTTTTGAGTGCTAACTATGTGCTTTAAGATTTGGCCTATTTACACCAACTGGAAAAGAAAGCTTCCATTTTGTCTCTAAGCAGCTTTTTGCCAAACAGGGTTTTGCAGCTGTGTCTGTGAACAGGCTCAGCTCTAAACAGTTTTGGAACTGTCCTACCTCACCTGCTTCCTGCTTGTTGTACTGAACATACTATTAAGGAAAGCTCTCACAATGGGGGAAGAAGTGATGCACAGTCCCCAGTATATCATAGCTGCTACAATGCATTCAGCAGAGAATGACATTTATTACAGTGATTTGTGTGATGTGGCTTCCTATCTCATATTTGGTGCACAATTAATCTTTGAAATATAGATTAATTTCTTCAAATTTCTACCTCTTTTTTCCAACCTTTTGAATGTGCAGGTGTTTAGTGATGAAATGGAGCCTGCAAAGCTTAATACAATAAAATATGTGCCACAAAATGATACGCAGTTAAATAAAATGCAGTGTCAGCTCTTACTGACTTGTCTTTCACTTCTCTCCCTTCCCTTCACCCTTTGAAAAATAGTACTTCAGAGCCAAAGAAACGATATAAACATAGAATCATAGCATATTTTGGGTTGGAAGTGACCTTAAAAGGTCATCCATCCCAAACCCCCTGCAATGAACAGGGGTATCTTCAACTGGATCAGATTACCCAGAAACATATCCAGTCTGGCCTTCAACGTCTTCAGGGGTGGTGCACCCACCACCTCTCTGGGAAACCTGTGTCAGTATTTTACCACCCCTTTTGTAAAAAATTTCTTCCCCACATCCAGCCCGAATCTCCCTTTTAGTGTAAAACCAGTACCCCTCATCCTATTGCAACAAGCTCTGCTACAAAATCTCTCCCTATCATCCTTATATGCCCCTTTAAAGAACAAGGCCATAATAAGGTCTCCCCAGAGCCTTCTCTTACCCAGGCTGAACAACTCCAACTCTCTGAGCCTTTCCTCATAGCAAAGGTGCTCCAGCCCTCTGATGGTTTCTGTGGCCCTCCTCTGGACCCTCTCCAAAAGGTACATGTCTTTCCTGTGCTGAGGACTCCAGAGCTGGATACGGTACTTCAGGTGGGGCCTCACAGAAGTGGAGTTGAGGGGCACAATCACCTCCCTTGATCTGCTGGTCATACTCCTTTGGATTGAAACAAAGAAATATAAAATGAAGTATAATCTTTTGTAAATAAGTAAAATCAGTTCTGCTTTGTGGTTAAGTAATGTTGAGCTTGGTAGCTTTGCAACAATAGCAGTGGGTAAGAGCTTTGTGGTAGATGACAGTGAAGAAGTATCTTGGGTAAATGTTTTATAATAACCAGCTAGAACTGAACTAGTGTTTGCTGGCATGAAAATGGGACTTTCCAAACCTAAAGTTCAGTCAAAGGACAAAGTGATGAAGAGGATGATGATGAAGGAACACCCACCAAGGGTCCCAAAGACTACTACCACATTCTAGTGTGCATGTGGAAATGGGCATGGAATTCTGCAAAGCAGTTATTGGAAATGTTATGAATGTGTATGACATTTACTGGAAATGGAATGAATATGTACGTTAAGCAACAATTTAATCACAGTCTGTTTGATGCTTGGACGAGACACATTAGGAGAAGATATCCCCTGTCCCTCCCAGAGCTGCAATAAATACCTGTTTGTGAACTTAAACTTTGTTGGCAAGTTCTTAGCAAGTTCTACGAATCAGGATGCAACCCAGCATATGGTTGGCTTTTCATAGATGCCAGCTTATGTCCACATAATCCCCCAGTGGTACAACAACTTTCAGAGTCATTTGAATTAAGAGTTAAACCTCTTGCATTTTCTCCTTCCCACTGTATGTATCTGCACATGTAGTATCTAGGCTTATAAAATATAATACTGGAACAATGGGATGAAAGAATGCTGGAACAGGAGCCTTTGTGTCAGAAATGCTCCTGTCTTTTGGCATTAGTTAGCATCCTAAAACATTCTATATAGGAACAGAAATAAAGTAGAAAAGCAATAGTCCTGATGTGTCTGGTCTTGCTGGGAGTATGCATCAGGCTCGATTGCATGTGGCTGCTTTTAAGAGGCAGGAAAAAACTTAGGGAAATTGCTGTTTCACATTAGGCAAAAAATAAGAGAAATAGTATTGTGGGAACAGTAAAGAAAACTGCTGTCTTAGAAACTGCTAAAATTGCTTCTTTTGTAAAATCTCTCTGTATTATTAGCAGCTAAAGAAACCAGATTGTTTCTGCTTTGTGCATACATTGAATTCAAGAATTACTGAAGGCTGGCTGTTGGGAAGGCAACTGGAAATTAAGGATTTAAACCAGGATAATTCCTGGTTTGCTTCTTGGTCCCACTGCTGCTGAAGAGCTGTGGTCAAACAGATGGTAAAATTCTAGCTGGGAGCAGAGGGACAGGACTGTGTTCACTGATTATGCCTTACTGAAGTTTTAATTGGTTCTCTAAATAACGAATGGGTGAGCTCTGATTCACTGTGCAGCTTAAATATCTCGGTTTGCAGGAGGGCCTTCTGCTGAAGCAAGGACAAGTTGAGCACTCTGTGAAATCTGCTTTTCTTCATAAGGAGTTATAGGTTTAAGGTTCTGCAGTCAGTTGCAAGGGGCATCAGCATGTCTATTATGGCTTGAGGGTAGGTCTCCATGGCACACATGTTGAAGATGTAGGCTGGCCTGACTGCAGTATATTATAACAGAAAGTGGAGATGTTCTTGTGGCAGGATGTAAGCTTTTAGTGATTTTTTTGTTGTTGTTGTTGTTCCAATTTTCCACTTTTGTGTTTGAAACCTGTCTTACTGATAGGAGAAATCTCCCGTTCGTGAAGATGGTTTGGCTGCCCCTGTATGGGCATGGGTGCAAGAGCATGAGGGACGGTAACATGAGTCAGGCTCTTTGATGGTTTTGATATGAATGAGTCTCAATGATTCCAAACTGTAGACATTTTGGATTCCTTGCTGGGTTTCTGAAAGTTTCTATTGCCTCAGCAATGCTAGGCAAGGAGGATGCCCGAAGCTAAGGAAAGGAGAGGGACAGCTCCTAGGTGCCCTGACCCCTGGTGCGCTGCTGCAGTAGTGCCCAGCAAAGCAAAAAGCAGGCTGGTTATTGCTGTGGACCAAGATGAATGAGGTGCAGAGATGATTCTGAGCAACTCTAATGGAATAACACTTGTTTGTGATGACAGGAGTATGGGTTCCTGTGACCTTTCATGTCCACAGCAACTGAAGTAGCTTCAGGAGGGATAAACAGTGCTTTTATCATTGCACTTAAATAAACAGAGCATTGAAGAACAATAAAGGATGTGGGGAAAAAAAAAAGTGAGTTTTATGAAGTGAAATCTCTCTCCATGTAAACTGATGAGTTCTGGGGGACAGAAAGAAGAGCTCTAATGATCAGTTCTTCACTTAAATTGTAGGTCATTTGTAGTATACATTCGTAGTAAAAAATAACTTGACAGCATTTGCTTAAATGGCTGATATATCTAGTAGTGGCACATAGTAAGATTTGTACTTTAGAGCAGAATCGTTTTGCAGGAACCATGTAACACTTTTATATTCCTACGTATCAATAGTGATCTTACCTGCTTTGGAAAGTGCTCAGTTTCCCTGTATTGCTGCCGCTGAATGGAGGCTTGCAAGCATTTTAACACATATTTATTTAATGATGATCTAGTAAGGAAAAAAAAAAAAAAAAAGATTTTACAGCTCTGTTCGAGAAAATCGTTTCAGGTAAGGAACCACTTGTTAAGCAGAGGCTATACAATAGGCTCCTGAAGCAAACGCATTAGTTCAGTATCACATTTTGGTGCAAAAATGTTCTTCAGGACTTCTTTTCTGCCCCTTAGCAAGAATCAACTAAGGGCACCCTCCTGAATGATCAAATGGATGCCTTTATGGAATTTTTCTGTGATGGATAATTTTGCTCATACCGTTCCCAAAGAGCTATCAAACTGAGAAGAGCTAGATAGAGACTCTTTTGCTTAGGTTTTAGGTGACGAGTCTTGCTTACCTAGTCTAGCTCAGTTTAATCACTCATGTCCAGAAAACAGGCAACTTGTAGAAATAAATGTGTTACCAGTCCTGAGCCAAAAAAGCCTTAGATGAATGATAATAGCTCTTTCCTAAAAAGAGCTATACTGACTCAATGACTTTCTAAAATTAAGCTTACATCTCACATGAGCATTATCTTCTGTGAAATTTGAGAAACTCTCTTCCACAGAAATTACCACAGGAGGGTTTTTTTCAGTCTTTTTAATGCTTCCTGTTCCACTTTAAATTGGAAGAGGAAAAAATACATTAATCAAAAACCACTTCAAAGCCATAACTACATAGCTGGAAAGAGCCAGGATCTCTAGTGGGTTGACTAGCTGAGTTCAACAACATGACACAGTAACATGCAGCTGCATTGATATCTCCTCTACCTCCTTTTGAAGCATCATCTCGCTTTCAGATCTCTGCAGTACAGCCCAGGTCCTGTGCTTTGGCTGTCTCTCACCCCTCTGTTTACACAGATGTGAGTGACGAATAGGGGATGAAGATCAACTGTGTAGGCATCTAAGAGGATCAAAGAGGCAAATTCTGAATTCCGCCCTTAAAGTTCCTTAATATATTTATTTCTTTTTTAAAAAGAAAGATAAAAGATGTAACATCACACACACACTCAACTGATAAATCTGTGGTTAATTCTGCAAGTAGCGTCTTGAGTGATGTTACTACAGTTGCTAAAATAATATTATTTTGCATGTTAATATACTTCATATGCTGCTTTTAGTGATGTGACCTTCTCTTTTTCTGTTTAATAGCCCTGTGGGCTGTTCCAAAGCCATTTGCATTTGTTTGAAACTCCAGCAACAAGAACTTGATAGAACAGAGGATGTGGTAAATAATAAGAGAAAACAGGGATACTGCACAAAGAAAGGGCATATCCTTTAAAATCAAAATAAACCACACTCTTTACTAGCGCATCTGTTTTGTCCCTTTCATTTATTTCCTGTAATTTTGGTAATTATAGGGAATAATTTCCTGTGAATTAATGCTGAACTGAATAATTCCCGAATGGCTGTCTCTCCCCTGCTCTCTGGAACAGAATGGATTAGGTTTTGTAAAAAGAAATACAGCAATTAAATTAGAGACATTCCCTAGCCCTCAAGCTTTTTGAAAGTGAAGACTGGTGCCCACACATGGCCCATCAGCTGTAAGTTGTAATAAGTCATGATGTGAGCTGTGGCAGCCATGTTGAAACACTGTTTGTAAGGTTAACTTTCTGAGCCTAAAAATGTGAGCTGATTTGTTGTGAGTTAACCCCTGTAGGCAGCTCCACGCAGTGGGAAGGGGGAAAGGAACAGAAGAGAAAACTTGCAGATTGAGATAAAGGCAGAATAACAAGTAGAGGAGGGCAAAAGAAACAAAACAAAACAAAAAAGAAGTAATGCAAGAGAAATCACTCACTACTGACTGATACACAGTCAGTCCCTAAGCAAGGGCAACACAGGAAAACTGCCATGCAAGTTTATTGCTGAGCACGTTGTTATATGTAACGTATAGGATATTCCCTAGGTCAGTTGGAGTCAGCTGTCCCAGCTGTGATCCCTCCCATTCTATGGCCACCTTCAGCCTACTTGTGCGGGGCAGGAAGACTGAGAAACAGAGAAGGACTTGGCACTCTTCAGGCACTGTTCAGCAGTAGCTAAAATGGAGGTGTGGTACCAACACTGGCCACAGTGGTCACAAATGCAGAACATAGCACCACTGGACATGATACGAAGAAAATTGACTCCAGACCTAGTTGCAGCTTCTTCCTCAACTAAAGGGTTTTTAAGTATTTCAATCGGTAATGTAAATTATGTATTTTCTCTTGTGCTGTTGTTTGTAGAAGGTAGAACTAAATTCAGTGCAGTTATCCTGACACAGCTCATCTAGGACAGAAAATTTTGTATTACAGCAAAGACATCAAGTAAGTATCTCTCCATGTGGCAGCCAATGCTAAGTTACTTGTTCTCAGAAGAATGTTTTGTTTCTCCTACTATTTATTTTCATACCGCTTTGGGGAACTTTCTTGTTGAGACCTATGTACATTTACAAAGCAGTCTCAATCCCACTTTCAACACAGAAATACGTACCACACTGCTTAAAAGTATTGAAGTGCCTAGCAATCTCCCACTGAAACTGTGAGACTTTGGCACTTAGGTATCTCTGAAGATTAAGGCTTTGGAAGCTTATTAAGCAAACTTTTAAAGGCTCCTGAGTTCTACTCTATTTCAGTGGGATTAGAATTTCCAAGTCCACAAATTACTCTGAAAGTAAAAAGGTGGAAGTTTTGGAAATATTATCCTGGCTTCATTGAAATGCAATTGATCTTATCTAGCTGAACTGTATCACTGTTTGAGGTTCTTGCTGTTGGAACTGATATTCCAGCTAACATTAATTAATGGATTTTTTTTAAAAAAGTAGTTTCACAGAAATTTCTGGTTGCCTAATCATGTAGGTCAATGATTACAGAAGTTTCCAAAATACTAATCTCCATTTATTCCCAAAACTATCCATGCAGGCACTATCAAAAGGTCAAATAGAGAATTAGGTGTATCTGTTCGTAGGTAAATATTCTTAAGTACTCTTTAATTTGGCTTTATGTTGCAACACCCATAGGTTTTATTTCCCTCTTTATAAAAAATGTTATTATTGTTACTGCTACACCACAGATTTTTGTTTAAAGAAATTACCACAAAATTAAAATAATACTAAGTTGGTTTCAAATTCCATTTATTACAAATATTGTGTTCCTTTTTTAGTTTTTGTTTCATAATTTGCAATTAAAAAAATCCTAAAATAATACAGATAACTATCTATGTAACTACTGTCCTTAATTTCTCTAAAATGTATGTGTTCAAATAAATAAGGAAAAATCAAAGTTGTAAAGTAACTCCACAAGGGACACAGAAGCTTTAATTGGCTCAGAAAGAAAAAAGCCATTTCCTGAGCACTGATGTAAGGACACAGAAGTTTCATACCTGAAATGAACCAATGCACATACATATACAACCCAAGGATTTAAAAGATTAGCCTCTGCATCAAAATATTTGTCCTTGGTTTAAGTGGATTAAAAGGCCTGGTACACTCAAGTCCAGGCAGGAGAGATATTCCATAACTGAGCCTGCATCAGACCCACCTGGAATGAAAAGGAAAAGAAATAAAAAGAAAGTATATCTCTCTCATCCCCTCTCCCGCTGTCTCCTTCTCCCTTTCTCCCCTCAATAAGTTTGTCAGCCATCCCTTTCTTTAGAGGTCCTACTCTATCTACAACTATGCAAAAAAGAAAATAAATGAGTTTAGAAATCCTTTAATTATAACAGTGTTGCACGATCCTAATAGAATGTGTAAGACCCTGAAAGCTCTTGTGGGTTAGAGATACCCAGAATCAAAGAGCTAAAAAATGGTCCTCAAAAACACTTAGTTTTTTATTCCAGCTCTGTACTCAGTACAGAGTGTCATAGAATCACAGAATGGTTCAGACTGGAGAGGAACTTAAGATCATCTAGTTCCAAACCCCTGCCATGGGCAGGGACACCTCCCACTAAACCATGTCACCCAAGGCTCTGTCGAACCTGGCCTTTAACACCACCAGGGATGGAGCATTTGCCACTAAACTGTCTTCCACACAATCGCGGAACCTCCTGGATTGCTTGTGTCAGCCCATACCATCTTTCCAACAGATATGAGGGTGGTTGAAGACCCCCATGAGGACAAGGGCCTACGAGCATGAGGCTGCGCCTATCTGCTTATAGAGGGCTTCATCCACACTCTCCTCCTGATCAGGTGTCCTGTAACAGTAATGTCCCCCATTGCAGTTCTCCCTTTGATCCTAACCCACAAGCTCTCAGTTGGCCCCTCACCCATCCTCAGGCAGAGTTCCATACTCTCCAGCCTGTCATTGATATAAATAGCTACACCCCTTCTCCTTCTGCCTGGTCTGTCTTTCCTAAAAAGCCTATAACCTTCCATTCCAACGCTCCAGTCATAGAAGCCATCTCACCATGTTTCTGTCCTGTCAATTATATCTCTGTAGACATGCACACATCTCTAATAACTCTTGTTTATTCCCCATATGATCAGCTTTTGTATAGAGCCATCTTAGCCGAGTTCCAAATAAAGCCAACTCATTGTCTGAAATGGCTGGAGTAACTCTGCATCACCAGAGCAGGCATTACAGACAGTGCCTTAAGCCTGGAAATATTGGGATGGATTGGTGCCCCCCTCCCACAGCACATCTAGTTTAAAGTTGCCTTGACCAGCCTGGCAAGTTTCCTACCAAACCAGCTGTTCCCCTTTCCCAGCCCCATCAGCCTTCAGTAGACCTGGATTCCCAAAGCAAGTCCCATGGTCTAAGAACCAAACCCCTGACTATGCACCACCTTCTAACCATTTGATAACCTACCAGATTCACCTTTGACTAGGAGGATCGATGAAAAAGCTGAGCCCTAGCCCCCTACCCACCTTTCCTAGGGCTCTGTAGTCCTTAATTCTTCCCAGGCTACTGCTGTCAATATCACTGGCACCCACATGGACCACTAGGAGTGGGTGTCAGTAGAACTTTGTAGACCAGGCAGCCTCTCAGCAGCATCTCTGATCTGAGCCCCTGGTGGGCAACACATCTCCCCTGAGATGGTGTCAGGCTGACAGACGAGTGCCTCTGTGCCTTTCAAAATAGAGTCACCTCCTACCATACCTGCTGCTTTTTCCTGGGTGCACTGAGAGTTACACCGTTTGTTGGTGCAGCAACTGGCTGCTCGTCCTTTTGGTGGGTGTTGTCCTGTTAGTCCCCTGCAGAATTGTGAAGCAGTTCTGCTTGCGGACATCGGGTTTTGAAGGAAGCCCCCTGCTTCTAATTATCCTGTTGGTTATTTTCCTGCCAAGATCCCACCCTCCTGGGTTAACGCCCTCCTTCTCTGTATGTGCTATGTTGAACACTTGCAGCCCCTTCACAGTTTGGGCTTAGAGCCAGCAGCCCAGCTCCCTCTCAGCTCCCTTGATGTCTCTTAGTCTCTTAGAAGGCTGCCGCAGCTCAGCCTCCTGCTGCAGGAGGACCTTCTCCAGGAAGCACCTTGTACAGCCCCATCCCCTACTCACCCTCGCCTCTGGCCACAAGCGGAGGCACTTTCTGTGCTCCGAGGTCTGCGCCCGCCACCATGCACTCCAGCCCACTCCTGGGTCACTGTTCATCCGCTCAGGGGGTGCCCTCGCTACTGGCACTGCCCCTCTAAATCAGCTGCTGCATTGGCAGCGCTGCCAGCACCAGGAAATGGGCTGATGAGGGCCTGCGGCGACCTCGGTGGCTGTGAACGGCTTCACTAAGGGGAAATCCTGCCTGACCAATTTGGTGGCCTTCTGTGATGGGGCTACAGAACTGAGGGACAGGGGTAGAGCAGTTGATGTCATCTACCTGGACTTGTGTAAAGTGTTTGACACTGTCCCACATGACATCCTTGTCTCTAAATTAGAGAGGCATCAATTTGATAGGTGGACCACTTGATGGATAAAGAATTGGCTAGATGGCGTCATGCAAAAAGTTGTGGTCAGTAGCTCAATGTCCAGCTGGAGATCAGTAAGGAGTGGTGTCCATCAGGGACTGGTGTTGGGACCGGTCTTGTTTAACATCTTTGTCACTGACATGGACAGTGGGATTGAGTGCACCCTCAGCAAGTTTGCAGATGATGTGTTTTGATTGATATGCTGGAGGGAAGGAATGCGATCCAGAGGGACCTTGACACACTTGTGAGGTGGGCTGATGCCAACCTTATGAAGTTTAACCATGCCAAGTGCAAGGTCCTACACCTGGGTCAGAGCAATCCCAGGTTGGGCAGAGAAGAGATTCAGAGCAGCCCTGCTGAGAAGCACTTGGGGGTGCTGGTCGATGAGAAACTTAACATAAGCCGGCTTCAGTGTGCTCTTGCAGCCCAGAAAGCCAACCATATCCTGGGCTGCATCAAAAGGAGCGTGACCAGCAGGGTGAAGGAGGTGATCCTGCCCCTCTACTCTGCTCTCGTAAAACCTCACTTGGAGCACTGTGTGAAGTTCTGGTGTCCTCAACATAAATAGGGTATGGAACTGTTGGAATAAGTCCAGAGGAGGGCCATTAGGATGATCAGGGTATTGGAGCACCTCCCATATGAAGACAGGCTGAGAAAGTTGGGGCTGTTCAGCCTGGAGAAGAGAAGGCTGCATGGAGATCTCATAGCAGCCTTCCAGCATCTGAAGGGGGCCTATAAGGTTGCTAGGGATTGATTATTCATTAGGGACTGTAGTGATAGGACAAGGGGTAATGGGTTCAAACTTAAACAGGGGAAGTTTAGATAAGATATAAGGAAGAAGTTCTTTCCTGTTAGGGTGGTGAGGCACTGGAATGGGTTGCCCAGGGAAGTTGTAAATGCTCCATCTCTGGTGGTGTTCAAGGCTGGGCACGACAGAGCCTTGGGTGGCATGGTTTATTGTGAGTTGTCCCTGCCCATGGCAATGGGGTTTGAACTTGATCATCTTAAGGTCCTTTCCAACCCTAACTATTCTATGATTCTATGATTCTATAATGGTATGAAATATGCAACATCTTCTGTTCACAGCTAGAATTTCATGCAGACTAATAGAGTTTCTGTTCCCCTGTTTAAGTAAAAAAAATCCACAACACAAGCAAAAATTAACAGTGTTGGAAAGCCTAGGTATCACCCACTAAAGGCAATCTGGTTGCCAGGTCTATTTTTCACATACTTAAAGCCTCAGCATCAAGTGTCATTAGTCTAAATTTTTTTTTTTTAATTAGTCTTTCAGATTAAAGACAAAACTATGGCAACACAAACCTGTTAGTCATAGTATCAGGTCATTCCCTTAAACAGAATGGCTGTGAGCATTCAGAAAGAAAATTTTCTAAATAATTCTTTTTGAACAATTTCTGTCATAATTTAACTTCTTCAGCTCAGCAAGTATGTAGAAGAAGACCGATTTCTTCAATTAATTTGCTACACTCAAAAATATTTGAGCTTTGTTTCTACTGTCTGTGATTTGAATAGTAAGCACTGGGGTGTGGAATATTCCATACTGGATATTAAGATGTGAACTTGTTGATCAGAAAAATGACAAAAAATCCCTATTGCATTTATCTTTATCAGGATAAATTTAGTGCATAAACAGAAACATGGGTAGTGGGGAAAAAAGTAAGTAAATCAGTAAAATTAATAATGTAAAGACCAAAATAATGGGAATTTTAAAAAATCCATTAATGTGGTCACAAAATAACAGAATAAAATAGGTTGGAAAGGTCATCTGGACATTGTCTGCTTCAAACACCTCATTCAGACAAGGTTCAGTTAGGTGGGCTGTGGACAGTCACATTCTGGATATCTCCACAGATGGGGAATCCCTGGATCTCTCTTCCAGCATTTGATCATGTTCATGGGGAAATGTTTCCCGGTGTTCAAAAAGAATTTTCCTTGTTGTATTTTGTGTTTGTTGCCTCTCCTCTTACCATCAGGCACCTTCAAGCAGAGTCTCATTTCATCTTATCCATATTGGCCCATTACAGAGCTGAAGACTGCAATGAGATTGCAGGATGAAAAAAAGCAGCTCTTTGTTAGCCTCTTCTCATGTGACAGGTGCCTAAGTCCCTTAATCATCTATATGGCCCTTTATGGGACTCACTGCAGTTTGTCAATGTCATGTTCTCTCATACCATGGAGCCCAAAACTGGACACAACCCTCTGAATGTGATCTCACATTTTGTGTTCGCAGGTGATGTTTATGGGCATGTCCTTCTTGTTTTGCATTAGGGCAAATGGAGCTTAGTAATATAAGAATTTCTAAGTTACAAAGTTCACATGATCTGTATTCTCATGCATATTTGCTGTATATTGCCAACCAACAGGTGCTTATATTGCAAGACTGAATCTGATTCACAAAAGTTTCTCCTAGTGTCTGCTGTGTGCTGTCATGGTTTAAGCCCAGCCGGTAACCCAGAACAACACAGCTGTTTGCTCACTCCCTGCTTCTTTTCCCCCTGCTCCCAGAGGGATGGGGAGGAGAATCGAAAAAATGTAACTCCCACAGGTTGAGATAAGAACAGTCCAGTAACTAAGGTACAACACAAACCACTACTGCTATCACCAATAATAATAATGATAAGGGAAATAACAAGAGAATACCACTGCTCACCACCCGCTGATCGATACCCAGCCCGACCCAAGCAGTGATCTAGCCCATGCCTCTAGCATGACATGCTGCGGTATGGCATACCTCTTTGGTTAGTTTGGGTCAGGTGTCCTGTCTCTGCTTTCTTCTGGCTTCCCCTCCCTGGCAGAGCACGAGACTCACAAAGTCCTTGGTCAGAGTAAACATTACTGAGGAACAACTAAAAACATCGGTGTTATCAGTGATGTTCCCAGGCTCAAAGTCAAAACCACAGCATTGCACCAGTTACTAAGAAGGACAAAAATGACTGCTACTGATGAACCCAGGACATATGCCTAAATATACTCTCACTTTCATGTGCTCAGTATTAATTTCTTGCTTGCAAAACAAAAGAAGATTTTTACCAGACCATATTTTGCTTGTAATGTCAGTGTAAATCATGACTAAACCTTGGCATCTTTTGGAACATTTTGAGTTGATTTCTCTGTAGTAAATTTGTGATTTTTGTAATCCACTGGTTTGCCATGGAGAACGTTACAGATATGAAAATTAAGTTTATGTCTAATCATACGTATCCTGACATATTTTTACTATTAAATTATAACAGGGATTGTGTATCTTTCTTTCCTAGAGTACCTGGCATGAAACATAAATGTTAAGCAGGAAAGCAGAGAAAAGTAACTAGTTGGTTTTGAATTTTATCATTTTGCCGAGGTGAGCAGCTCTGCAGAAGCACCTTCAGCAATGGAGTGTGGGGAAACAGCAGTGTCCAGGACCCTGATATAGAATAGAATCATAGAATAGTTAGGGTTGGAAAGGACCTTAACATCATCAAGTTCCAACCCCGTGCCATGGGCAGGGCACCTCCCACTAAACCCTATCACTCAAGGCCTCGTCCAACCTGGCCTTGAACACTGCCAGGGATGGAGCATTCACAACCTCCCTGGGCAACCCATTCTAGTGCCTCACCAGCCTAACAGGTAAGAATTTTCTCAGCCTTCTCCAAATCCAGCAAACTAAGCCTTAGCTTTCCTAACCTGGTCCCTAGTTTCCTGGACAACATCCCTGTATTCTTCCCAGGCCAGCTATCCTTGCTGCCAGCCTCTATAAGCCTCTTTTTTCCCTTGAAGTTTACTCAGCAGCTCCTTATCCATCCAAGGAGGTCTCCTGGCCCTCCTGCTGCACTTCCTTCTAGTTGGGATGCAACACTTCTGAGGTTGTAGCAGGTGATCCTTGAATATCAACCAACAGTCTTGGGCCCCCCTGCCCTCTAGGGCTATATCCCATGGAACCTTATTAAGCAGGCTGCTGAAGAGGCCGAAGTCTGCTCTCTTGAAATTCAGGGCAATGAGGTTGCTGCACTCTCTTCTTACTGTCCCGAGGGTCTCGAACTCGATCATCTCATGATCACTACAACGAAGCCTGCTCTGGAGCATCACATTCCCAACCACCCTTCCCTGTTGGTGAGCACAAGGTCAAGCATGGCACCTCTCCTTGTCAGTTCCTCTATTACTTGCAGAAGGAATTTGTCTTCCACACAATCAAGGAACTTCCTGGATTGCTTGTGCTGGGCTGTACCATCCCTCCAACAGATATCAGGGTGGTTGAAGTCCCCCATGATGACAAGGGCCTGCAAGTGTGAGGCTGTTCCTATCTGTCTATAGAGTGCTTCATCCACAGATTCCTCTTGATCAGGTGGTCTGTAGCATATCCCCACAGTAATGTCTCCCATAGCTATCTTCCCTTTAACCCTGACTCACAAACTCTCTGTTAACTGCTCAGCTGTCCTCAGACAGAGTTCCATACTCCCCAGCCTATCCCTAACATAAATAACAACTCCCCCTCCCCGTCTGCTGGGCCTGTATTTTCTAAAGAGCCTGTAACCTTACATTCCAACACTCCAGGCATAGGAGCCATCCCACCATGTTTCTGTGATACCTATTATATCATATTCCTGTTAGATGTGCACACATCTCTAATTCCTCTTGTTTGTTGCCCATGCTACGGGTGTTTGTATAGAAGCATCTGAGCTGAGCTCCAAATGAATCCAGCTCATTTGCTGGTACGGCTGGAATATCTCTATGTTGCTCCAAGCATTCATTATAGGTGCTGGCAACTGACTGGGAGTGTTGGGATGGAATGATGCCCCCCTCCCTCAGCACATATAGTTTAAAGCTTTCTTGACCAGCCTGACAAGCCTCCTACCAAAACCACTACCATCTTTACCACCTTCTAGTAGACCTGGCCTCCCAAATCGAGTCCTGTGTTTGAAATACTCAAACCCCTGACTAATGCACCACTGTTCTAACCATTTATTAACCTGCCAAATCCTCCTAGCCTTTTTAAGTTCCTTGCCTTTATCCTGGAGAATTGACAGAAAAGACTGAGCTCCAGAGCCCCTAACTACCTCTCCCAACACTCTGTAACTCAATGTTCTCTGCTATCTATATCACTGGCACCCTGGCTGCTGCTATCGATATCACTGGCACCCACATGGACAACGAATTGGTCAGTGGGACTTACTAGACCAGGCAGCCTCTCTGCAACATCCTTGATTCGAGCCCCTGGTAGGCAACACACCATGAGACTGGGTCAGGCCGACAGATGGGTGCCTCTGTGACTTTCAAAGTAGAGTCCCCTACTTTGTAGGGACTTCCCTTCCAAACTCTCCTTTCAAAGTAGAGTCCCTGGCAGCACCAGTAGTGATCCTCTTCACTGGTGCATCAGCTGGGTGCTCATGTGGTGAGGTGTGTGTTTCCTTGTTAACACCCTGCAGAGCTATGCAGCAGTTCTTGGTGGGGATATCAGATTTAGGAGGGAGCCCCTTGCTTTTAATTGTCCTCTTCCTCCTTTTTCTGTTGTTGGTTTTTGTTTTTTTTTTTTTTGTTACTAGTTTTGAGCTTCCTGGGTTAATGCCCTCCTTCTTTCCCGCATGAGCTACGGTGGACACTTGAGGCCCCTGCACAGTTTGGGCCTGGAGCAAGCAGTCCTGCTTTCAAGACCAGATCTTGTTTGGCCTAAATTGTTCTGGAGTAAGCAACCCTAAGGAGCCTCTCAGTTAAGCAGAGTGGTCTGGACACCTGTGGCCCAGCTTTTTCCATGTCTTCAGTTCAAAGAATCCCTCCGACATGCTGAGGGACACTGAATGCAGACAGATGTATTCTTACTCTACCCTACATCTTGCATTCAAAGCCAAAAAGAGTCTCTGTGATGAAAAAACCCACATACTTGGTACTTGTGTTCACCAAGGTTCACTATAGTACATGCATCCAGTAGCATCTTGCCTGCTGGCATTCCAGAAGTATTTAGGAGACAAGCTGATCTGAATCAACAGAGGCACTTGCAGGTTCTTAACATTTCACATGTCAAAAGATAACTAGACTAGGCTAGCTCAAAGGGTTAACTGTCTTTACCACAGTACTGGAAGACAACCATGTGAGCTGAGCAGTTGCAACAAGTGAACTTTTCTAATGATTTATTAACTCTAGAGTGATCTGAAAGAATAACAAAATAGTTGAGGTTGGAAGTGGCCTCTGGAGATCAGCTGGTCCAACACCTTTTCAAGCAGAGACATCTATAGCAGGCTGCCTAGGACCATGTCCAAGCGGCTTTTGAAGGTCTCCAAGGATGCAGACTCTATCACCTCTCTGGGCACACCTGTGCCTGTGCTGAGTTACCCTCACAGAAAAAAATATTTCTTGATGTTCATACAGAACCTCTCATGTTTCAGTTACTGCCTGCTGCCTCTGGTCCTGTTGCTGGGCACCACTGGCAAGAGCCTGGCTGCATCTTTTTTGTGCCTTCCCTCCAGATATTTATATATACTGATAAGATCCCTACCCAGGCTTTCTCTTTTCCAGGCTAAAGGGTCCCAGGTCGATGGAATAGTCTTAGAAATTATTTTCCCCTGCATTGAGAGCAAAAGATTGGGTTGACATCTTTTCGGCTAAGTCAAGAATAGCCAGTCTCCAGCCTACCATCTACACCTACAATAATCAACAGATACTGTGGCTTGCTTATAGGTCCCCTCATCTCGCAGGTCTTTTGCATACACTTTGTTTCTACCCAGAGGCAAGGAAGGTTTACGTTGCATCCTTGCCTGTATGACTTGGAAGGCACTTGCAGAAACACATAAAATGGAAAAGGCATTCACGTAGGTAAGCTCTTTACTTACAAACATTGATCAAATAATGATTACATGACAAGAAGGAACTACGACTCTTAAGTAATGTGTTAGATCCACAGCATTATAAATCTGATTGCTATTGGACTATTTGATTAATCTGTATCCCTGTAATAAATAACCAGCAATGTATTATCTAGTAGCGCATTTAGCTATTGCGTCATCATGTGAAATGCCTTTTAAGAGAAAGGTGAGAGTAACATATATAAATGCAGCTAGGTGGGCTAAGAGAAAAAAACAAACACGTACCTTCTTAAGGAGCTGCAGGGGTGGTAGAGAATTCATTCTTAAACACCAAAGAAAGAAATATCTACACGGATTCAGAATGATGGATGATGCAAAATACTGAAATAAAACTTGATGGATTCATAGCTCTTTTCTGTGCACAGCCCCTAAGCAAACAAATTGAAACAAGAAAAAAATAGCCCATGTATTAGCTGGCTTTGATTTGGGGGAGAATGAGGGAGAGAATAACAACACAACTAATCAAAGATTTGGGACTGCTTTTGTTACAGCAATCAGACAAACTCGGCTCTTTTTCTCTGCACTTAAAGCAGAATGGAGTCATATTAGTAAAAAAGCTGTTTCATTGCTTTTAGCTTTATCAGAATCCTAGAAACACAAGAAATAAAGGGACTGGTTCTGACACTAATAAAACTAGTAGTCATTTGACTAAAGGAGACTTAAAAAAAAAGAGAGAGAAAAAGGAAATACAATTTTGGAACAAGAAAGAACTTCATTTACCACTGCAAAGACAAATTACTTCATATGAAAAAAAAAAAAAAGGAAAAAAAAAAAAAGGCAGGTGAATGAACATACAGTTATATCCATTCTATATCTATGTTGAACTTGCACATGCGTTACCATTTAGTCCAATATATTTCTCTTGCAGTCAAAGTTCAGTAAGATGAACGAAAACTTAACCTGGATCTCTGGTACTTCACCTTTGGAAATTTTGATCTGAGGAGAGGGACCACCCACTTCTGCAAACATACTCAGTCGTGCACACATGCAGAACTGAAGCAAAAGTCACCTGGGACAAGCTTTTCATGTCAGCCCACAGAACGTGATAACAAAGTTTTGTGGAAAAATTGGCTATTATGAAAGCCTGGAAGGGTACAGAGGACAATATAAAGGAAACCACTGTACCTCAGACAGTCCGCTATTAGAAAGTGGGAAAAATCAACAAGTTGTTTAACAAGTACCATTAGCCAAGACCAAGACTTTCTCAGAAGTACACCTTCCCAGTGACTTCATGTGGACAATTTGAAACTTGTTAGCTAATGCTATTTTGCACCACTTGTCGTAATAACTTTGTTATTAACTGCATTTTCCAATAGCAAGCATTTTATCAACAAAATGCAGTAAACTTTTTTTCTTTTCCTTTTTTTTCTGGTTAATGAGAATTCCAATGAGGAATAACCTGGCTGATGATAAAATCACCTTGCCACCAGTAACAGAAAATTTCAAATACCTTCGACATTGGTCTGATTTAAGACTGTTTTGTAATGGATACCTGTGACTTTATTAGAAACACAGCTTCCAAAGGTTTAAACCAAAGTAACTGAAAACTTCATTCCCACCAGTGACGTTTTGTGGGGGTTTTTTTGGATGCACACAGATTAGACAAATTAAAGGATGAAAAAGAAAGGAAACAAAAATGCCCTGTATTCACAGACTTATAATTCTTTTTTAAATATGTTGTTTTGAATGCGACTTGCTACAGAAAATCTGAGTGTCTGTTTTTACATAGTATTTGCAATGGGTTACTTAGCCTCAGAACCAGCCTTCCTTTGTTGCAGTTGATGCAGTTAGACATAAAGGCTGTCCAACAGATTCTTGAATACATTATTTTCAGTTTAATAAATAGAGAATGGTTGTCTCCATTGTACTACTAGTACTACTACTTCCACTACTTCAATAGTGGTATGAGATCAAATGACGGCGTGAGCTTGTGTATAAACTCCCTCTTAAAAGTAGTTAACTCAAGGTAGGGAAAGGTATCACATAAAAACAGTTGTAAAACAGAAAAGAAAACAGCCTTTCTTCCTTAGAAAAAAGGTAACATATAAAAATTTTTCTCATAGATGATTGTTTTATAAGGTTTATTGAAGGTGAAATTAACTTTTTTTTTTTTTCTTACTTGTATCTCTACCCCCATATAAATTTGAAGAGCAGGAGTAGGGAAATATAGACTATCTTATTGAGGCTATAGGGAGCAAGCATATCACACTACTCATAGAGAAAAGAGGTTTTGGAAACATCAGTAATTTGTTTTGGCCTGTTTTCTAAGATTAAGAATAACAAGGCATAGTCAGTACAGGCCATAATCTGATGTTACAGAAGCAATAACAAACTCATAGTTGGAATTTAAAATCCATTCCTGTCCCATCAGATTAAATTCAACGGAGTAAGAACAGTTGTTACTGCAGCTATAGGAGAATCAGTTACTTGTGGTGGAAGAGAGAGTATAAGGCCAGGAAGTGTGGCAAAAATAGTAACAACTAGCTTAGCTCTCCTTCAATAACAGCTTCTACACACCAAAAGAAACAAGAGTAGAACTCCCTCAGGAAAAACAGCTTCAGGAAGGATAAGTGGGGGAGTTGACCTCTATGTCAAAAATGGGATTCATTGCATGGGGCTATCTTTGAAGAATATCAATGTGCAGTCGAAAGCATAGAGGTGAAAATTAGAGACCAAGCCAACAAAAGAAACTTGGTGGTTGGTGTCTACTAGACACTACACAATCAAGAAGAGGAGGCTGAGGAAGAGCTCCTTCTTCAATTGCAGGAAGCATCATGCTTGCAGTCCCTGAGCCTGATAGAGTATTTCAGCCACCTTGTGTGGAAAAGTGACATAGCTGATTGCAAGCCATCCAGAAAAATATTGGAGTGCATTGAGGATGACATCCTAGTACAGGTGATGGAGAGCCTGACAAGAGAAGAGGCTTTGCTGGATCTGCTGCTCACCAATGCAGAAGCACTTATCAGAGAGGTCAAGATTGGTGGGCTGCAGTGTGGGCTATAAGATGGGTAAAAAGTAGAGCTAGGACCTTAACTTTCATAAAGGCAAACTTTCAGCTGTTTAGGGTGCTAGTGCATGGGATCCCTTCAGTAACTGCCACAGAGGCAAAAGACTGAATTAGAGCTGGGAGATATTTGAAGATGGTTTTCTCAGGGCACAAGAGCTCTCAGTCCTTATCTGCAAGAAGCTGTGCAGGGGAGGCATGAGGCCAGCCTGGCTAAGCCAGCGCCTCTTATCCAAACTGAAAAAAAAATCAAAATGCATAGGCAGTGGAGTCAGGGATATACATACTTGGAAGATTACAGAGATATGGCCCAAGAGTGCAGGAAAATAAGGTTCAAGACCATCTAAAGAACCTGAATTTGCATCAGTTCATGGGATCTTAGAAGATGCACCCATGGGTATTGAGGGAATTAACGGATGAAGTTGCTAAGCCACTTTCCATCATATTTGAGAAGCCATGGCAGACTGGTGAAGTTCCCAGTGACTACAAAAGGGAAACATAATCCCATTTTTACAAAGGGAAACAGGGAAGACCCAGAGAACTACAGGCTGATCAGTCTCACCTTGGTGCCTGGCAAGATCATGGAGCTGATCGTCCTGGAAAATAGGTTAAGGCACACAAAAAATAAGGAGACGATTGGTGACAGCCAATATGGCTTCACTAAAAGCAAATTGTACCTGGTAAATTTGGTAGCCTTCTAGGGTGGGGACATGGCACTGGTGGGTACGGGAAGAGCAACTGACGTAATCTACTTGGACTTGTGCAAGGCATTTGACACTGTTGTACATGGCATCCTTGTCTCTAAACTGGAGAGACACAAATTTCGATGACTTGGTAGATAAGGATTTAGCTGCATGGTTGCACTCAAAAAGCTGCAGTCAACAGCTTGATGTTCTGGCAGAGGCCAGTGACAAACAGGTCCTTCAGGAGCCTGTGTTGGGACCAATATTATGTAACATCTTCGTTGGCGACATGACAGTGGTACTGAGTGTATCTTCAGTAAGTTTCTGAGTGACATCAAGGTGAGCGCTGCTCTATAGGGAAAGGATGCCATCCAGAGTCCTTGACAGGCTTTAGAGCTGGATCAGTGTGAACCTTGTGAAGTTTAACAAGGACAAGCGCCTAGGTCACAGCATTCCCAAGCACTAATACAGGCTGGGAGATGAGTGGATTTAAAGCAGCCCCGAGGAGAAGGACCTGGGCATATTGGTGGAGGAAAACCTGAACGTGAGCTAGCAATGTGTGCTTGCAGAAGGCCAACTGTATCCTGGGCTGCATCCAAAGGAGAGTGACCAGCAGGTTGTGGGAGGTGATTGTACCCCTCTAATCCACCCTCATGAGATCTCACCTGCAGTTCTGCATCCAGCTCTGGGGCCCCAACGTAAGAAGGATGTGTGCCTCCTAGAGCACATACAGCAGAGGGCCACAAGGATTATCAGGGGACGGGAGCACCTCTTCTATGAAGACAAGCTGAAAGAGTTGTGATTGTTTAGCCTGGAGAAGATACCTACAGGGAGTACTTAAAGGAGGGTACAGGAAAGATGAGGAGGGACTTTTTAACAGGGAATGTTGTGGTATGACGAGCAGTAATGGTTTTAAACTGCAAGAGGGTAAATTCAGATTAGATATTAAGAAGTTCTTTACTGTGAGGGTGGTGAGACATCGAAACATGCTGCACTGAGAAGTTGTGGATGCCCATGCCTGGCAGTGTTCAAGGCCAGCTTGGATGGGGCTTTGAGCAGCTTGGTCTAGTGGAAGGTGTCCCTGCCTATGGCAGGGGGCTGGAATTAAATGAGCCTTAAGGTCCCTTCCTACCCAGACCATTCTATGACTCTGTGATTCTAACCTCTTGTAAAAGCCAGAAGCAGACACATAGCACAGGCTCTACTTCCACAACTAATCCATCCCTGTAAATAAGAAGAAAAAGTTGCTTTCAAGTTCTTTTTGTTTCTCAGAAAGGATAAAAACATTTCTATCAAGCCACAATAACAAGTAATAAAACCCAACAAGAATGAATTTTAGAGAAAAATTCATAGGAATCTGGCATCCACACTGTGCGCTGGAGAGAGTTCTGAAGAGTAGCTTTATGTAGTAGGGTCCCATGGGTTACAGATCTAACCGCCATGGACCTGCTGAGGGAATCTGTGGAGCAACTAGACTTGCAGTTGCTTTTTATCTATTATTTTTCTGCAAAGGCAGACTGATGATAGAGTGACAGTTCCAACAGAGCTACCACCACCAACTCCTTGGCACATCAGCAATAATCCACCAGATTTATTAAATCCAGGAAAGAGGAGAAATTTTACACACTCTCATTTCCCGAGGATATTTATGTTTCTTTTCAGTAAATTAAGTAGAAAAATTACTAAACTCATACATTTTTTATTAATCATGTAGACATACAAGGAAAAACAACCAAGGAAGAAAGGTCACATATTGAAGAGATATTTGGTCTTCATCATAGATAGGCTTTGACTGCTGGCATTTATGTAGAATGCAGAAGTATTACAAATAATGTGATGGAGTTAATTGTTATCACTCACCACAGCTGTAGATTCAGTGACCTACTCCTAATAACCTCTAGCTCATCTAGATTTCAGAAACTTCACTGCTTTATATTGCTAAAAGTATGTCTGATCAGGAGATGAAATCACAAGTTTAGGAGGATATTTTAAAAGCACAAATCAATCTCAATTTGTTTTAAAATGAGATCTTTTCCTGATTCTCTATTGCTGTCCCATAATCCTGAAAAAAGGATGGTGAAAATAACTCTATTTTTTTCTGAGTTCAATCTCCTTTTAACACTACTGTGATGATTCCTTTCCCTAGGATTTTCCACACCACTTGACATGTTTACATAAATCTTCTAGGCCAAATGCAGGTTTCATTTAGCTGCAGTAAATTCTTAGACTGAATTCTTGACCCATTAAAAATCAATTGCAAAAATTCTATTGACTTCTGTGGGCTAAGAATTCATTTGTGGTGCCTTTACTTAACATTTTTTGTAGGCATTATAGATTTAAATTGGGGTTGCTGGAAACAGCTCAGCAATTGTAGAAATGAACAGATATCTATGGCCATATTCAAACTGTTCATTCTGTAATAGCATTTTACTGTTTATCTGCATTTCATTAAATGTCATGTTATAGAAACCAAGGTGCAAAAATACAGAAAATATTTTTAAAAATTTAAAATAAAAGAGCCGTTTATACAATTAACATATGCACCGGTCTAGGCATTTCTTACATGTCAAGGCATGGTTACAATTGTCACTATTTAAATAGAACATTTATTAAATCTGTTTTCTTGAAAAATGCTAGCACTGGCCTAAAATAGATGTTGGCTAGACCTAAAATATAATTTAAAAACCTTTAAGCACTATTTTTCAGTCAAATTCCTCAAGGACAGACTGAAATTATGCAAGATCATCTACTGATTGTAATTAATTGTACTGGCTGCAAGCTAGATTAAATTAATCCAAATAAAGTTACCTGTAAATTTAGTACCTTGGCATTCCCTTTTAATTTCCCTTGCAAATTCCACATCATATTTGTTAAGCCTGTAAAAATAAACAAATAAAACCACAAAAAATCCAGCACTCCCTGAAAACTAGGTCTTCTGTGTTTTTTCTGGTACATTCATCATTATCAGCAACACTCAAAATGTGCCTTCTATTCCCTGTGCTAATGTTACTGCAGTTACTTCCATGTAACAACAGTTGCAAAGTAATTAGTACTTGCTAATAGCTATCCTCTGATAGAAACTATTCACAGAGTGCCATTTTCCAGCTTTAATTCCATCCATAGGTAATCCACATCTTACACTGCATACTAACCTTATTACTTTATAAGATCAAACTACTTAGAGAACAGTGGCAGCAAAGTTCCTGAGATTAAAAAAAAATAATTAACAAACCACAAGAAACAGCTAAAAAGAAGCAATAGTTCTTTTTAAGCCTTTACTGAAGGTGAAGATCAAGTTGCAAATATTTTGGTGCAACTTGATTAAAATTAAAAGAGCTTTTGCATAAATTACACGACAGAGGGTGTGCAAAGAGCCCACACTTCAATGCAGGAAAACACAACACATTATAAAGGAGAAATTTAATTTTTATCCAAGGTCCAATAAGAAGAACAAACATTATTGTATGCTCCTTAATTCTGTTTTTCAAACCCTACTAACACACAAAGGAGAAAAAGTTTCTGTAACAGTCCTGAATCTACCTCCTATACATTTTTTTTGCTCCTTAAAAATAATGAGGTTTGTTTTCTGTTTTTGTTTTACTCTATAAGCTTTTTTTCCTAGACAAGAAATAATGTCAGTGAAGATGGTAGAACGTGTTTTTTTCTAGTTGGGGTCCTTAACTAAACTTTAGTGAAATAGATTTACATATTTTGAAGTCCTATTTCCTCCCTGCCCATTCTCCTTTTGCTACCATAAGGCTCAAACTGATATGTCCCTACCTGATGCAAAATAGCCATTAATTCCTGAAGCACCCGGTCTTATACAAAATTCATGACAGCTCATAATGTAAGAGGAAATACAGCATGCGTGTTTCCCAGACAGCCACATCCAAGAGGGCTCCTAATTGTGGCCAGTGTTTTGCATTCTTGAACACACCACACCCAACACCTGGGTCCTTAAGAAAGGACCGGAAGCAAAACCCTACCAAATTGATACCCTCGGGAGTATGTCAATGCCAGTAAGAGATACAAGTGATAATCACACTCAGAAAGAGCAAAGTAGGGAAAGTCTATGGTGTAATACCCCTACTCCTATTTCAAATTAGTTCCCTAAAAAAACAGCTTCCCTGGTAACAGGGGAGGGGACACATCAGTGGCAGATATGTTCCTTTTGCCTAGCTGTTAACTCAAGGATGCTGGAAAGAGCTGGCAGCAGAAGGCAATAAAGCGAAATGTTAGTTGGAGCTAAAGAATGTCTTTCAATTATGAGGTAAAACTAGGTACTTAGGAGAAGGCACTTTTATCAAAAGGAAAAAAGGTTCACAGATTAACAACTACCTGTCTGACATTTACCAAGAACACCTTCCAAAATTAGTCATCACTTCAAAACCATATTAAACTACCAAGAAATGCTGAGCACCAAAATCAATAAATCCACAAAGACCAAATCATACATGTATTAAATGCACATTTGTAAAAATCAGTATAACAGCAGGAACACAAAAGCCACATCTTTTTATCTACCAGCTCAGAATCTTTCACTACATCCTATATATAAATTAGCCACAAACCTCTTTTTATTTCTGCACAAGAATGAGTAGGGTCTCCTTGGCAAAACAGCTATGTTGCTCACACATAATATGCACATTTAAGAGCATGCAGTGATCTACTATCATTATCACAAAATGCCTACGTATTATGCTGTTACACTTTCTTAAAATACACTATTCTTTTAGACTGTCTCATAAAGGGCCTGAAAACCATACTTTTCCTTTTTGTATGTCCTGCAAGCCCTACCTGAACTACCATTCAGAATCAGAACAGGAGCACAGTTAATAGCTTGACTTAACAAAAATCTGCAGCATTAGTTCTATTATAACACTGCCCTAAAAAGAGGATAAAAAACCCACTATAAGCTGCCTCCAGCATTTGAAAGAAGAAAATTTTGCTGTGATCAGTTTTCTTATCAGTTGCTATAGTAATACCCAGCAAAAATATAGCATCAGAAATCTCCTCCAAAGTTTGGGAGAACAGTCTTTTCTCTTTGACTTTATTGCTTTTTTGCTGATGCTTCTTGCATCTTACTTTGACCCAGTGTCAGTTTTATGGCAAAATAACCCTAACAACTGAGTGTTATTACAAGCCCTGAAAAGCTCAGGGCACCCAGTCTGCATAAAGAAGAGAGCTTATCAGTACAGTTTTCCACAAATTTAATCTGACTACTGTTTCTTGCTTTGTCTGCTACTTTGGCCTAAACATCCCTGTCTTCTCTCTTATGCCAGCTCTAGGGTTTATGAGGCCCAGTGTGAAGGCTGATCAATTACTTTGCCTTTCCTCCTCCCCAGAAAGGTTAATTTTGGCTAGTTCAGTCAGTGCTCCTGGTCCTCTATTGCCTGTTGAGGCCACAAGAGTGCACAGGCACAGCACTGAGAATTTCTGCTAGTTCCGGTCAGTGATCCAACTTACCACAGGGCCACAGCAATTCTAACCATGGCACAAAGGAAAGAGTCAGATCCTATGGAACGAGTAGAAAATGGAGACAGGAGAAGACCCTTTGTTGGCAGCAGATGCTTACATCTTCATAAGTCACATAACTACAGCTTTTGGACACCTCTCTGGATCCCAGAACATGGAAGTTTATTCTACATGTGCAAAAAGCCTGTAACAATTCAGGATGCTACATGCTAGATGTAAATGTCATGGTTTCAGCTGAGTTATTTCTTTTAGTGGCTGGTGCAGTGCTGTGTTTTAGCTTTAGTCTGAGAATAATGCTGGTAACTGATATTTTAGTTGTTGCTCAGTAGCACTTGCCCTTACCAAGGACTTTTCAGTCTCTTGTGATCTGCCAGTGTGGAGGGACACAAGAAGCTGGGATGAGCACAACCAGGACAGCTGACCCAAACTAGCCAAAGGGATATTCCATATCATATAACATCATGATCAGTATATAAACTGGGAACAGCTGGCAAGGAGGAGCTGAGTGCTGTTAGGAATGGGCGGGGCAGCAGTCAGCAAGTGGTAAACAGTTGTGTTGTGCATCACTTGGATTTCTTGGGCTTTCTCCTTCTCTCTCTTTTCCTATTATTCCCATTATTATTTTTATTACTACTACTACTAATTATAATATAGTTTACTCTATTTCTGTTATTAAACTGTTCTTGTATCTCAGCCTGTGAGTTTTGCCTTCCTTTGATTTTCCTCTCCATCCCACGGAGGTGGGAGTGCAGGTAGTGATTGAGCAGTTGTGTGGTTAATGTCTGGTGTTAGACCACAACAGAAAGGAAATCCTGCATGCATGCTGAAATATACATCCGGAAAAATAGTGTCTCAGAGATCTAAGGAGCTTATAGTTGAAACTAAAAATAAAGTTAGAACACAGAGATTGCCAGCCTACCCTAAGCCTTAAACATGGGACTGAGGAAAGTAAGAAATAGGTGTAAGATTAGAACTGCTCTGAGGCATTTTTGCCTATTCTCACATTGGTAAGCATTAACTATACCAGTCAGAATTTCTGCTGGTGCCACTGCAGGTATTTGCATGACATAGAAGACCTGTGTAATGAACTGCTCAAATGATAAAAGAGCAAGTCAGTATGAAGACGAGCTGACTGAGAAAAGAGATTTTATTTGAACATTAAATGAGGAAGAATGCTTAAAAAATGTATAAATCATAAGATAGTGTAATGACACAGAAGAGCTAAATGTAGTGATGCATAAACCAATCAGTCTTTGTATGTGGTATATGAGAACTAGAACAGGATCCTAAAACTAGCATTCCATAAGCTGGAAATAGTCTTACAATCTCATACAAGCAGGAAAATATCTAGCAAAACCACTATGAACCTTTGTTATGAACCTGCTACATGCAGGTCCCCAAAGTGTGCAGCTGGAGTTTTGTTGTAGTGTCTGTATACTGACTAAAAGGAGTTTAAAGGGTTTACAGCTTTGCTGCCAGCAGTGTAGGAAGCACTTAGTGGCCTGGCAGCCACTAAGCTCTATTAAAGCCACAAACAGAGAAAAGAAGGAGACAAAAAAAGAAGGGGGAATTATGTTCCCTTCCTACAGATTTTATTATTACTTCTCATAGCACTATGTTTACTGGGATTTGTGGACCTCTATCAATAAAGAACTAATTCCATTTGCATAATTCTGGGTATACTATTTTTCAGCTACCTGTGAATGGCTTGAAAGCAAAAAACACCAATGCTTTCAGGGTTTTGACTGCTTGAATAGTTACTTGACAACTTGAGAAGTGGGAGCTGAGTACTGGTGTGGCTGGAAAATCGTGTTGTCCAAGGTTAAATGTGGGTGGCAGCAACAGATTCAGAAAAGATTAGAAAAAAATGACTGCAATACCTTGGAACAAAGTTGCTTTAAATAGGCTTATATATATGCAAGATACCCCCAGAGAAACATAGGGATGAGGCAGGAGGTGCAAAGGTCGGGTTTAAGTCTGTAACAGTTTATAACAGAAGAGCTAGGAAGTGAGTGAAGTCATTGAGTTTAACATGCCACATGACAGCCCTCAGTGAGACAATTCTTATTTCAAATAAATCTGGGAAATCTTCTGGTGTTTCTGACACACACAAACAACAGAATAAAAAAAAAAATTCTGCAGAATTTAATTCATCAAAATTAAATACAGTATTTAAAATTTTCACACAAAAAAACTTCTGTGCAATGCCTGGACAAGTGTACATGCCAAATTTTGAGGAAAAATATTCCGATGACTGTTCATGAGTCAGACTGCATACAATCATCTGTGGTGCAAAAAAACCTTCTAAAGCTCCTCAGCAGATAAGTACTAAAGCAAAGCATTTGTCTACCACTTCTGCCACGATGCTACCTCTGGTCACTTGCATTGTACCTCTGATACTCCTTGATCTTGCACTTTGCATCACTTTCATGTAGGTCTCGTCTATTTCAGAAGTCTTCCAGTCTCCTCATAAGCTTGTAACCTGCACTCAGATACATCAAGATATGTCAAGTGCATCCAAAAATGCATGTCATTGAAAACAGTGGGTTTGATCTCTTTTTTTCACTTAGGCATTGAGGAAAACAAAACAAAACAAAAAAAAAAAACAAACAAAACAAAACAAAAAACTCCTAAGGACTTACTCATTGTAAGTGTAACTTAGCATCCCTTCTCATGAAACATGTTCATGCAATTGCCTTCACTTTCCAACATATTCCACTTAGGTGATAAATACTTTTAGAAGATGAGTATCTGGCCATTTGTACTAAAAATCTGATCCTAAGAGTTACTTTTCTGCACAAACAGTACCATGGACCTTGAAGTGTTTTCTGAAATTAGTAAGTGATTTTTTTTTAACAATTAATAAAAGTAAGAAAGCCTGTTCTTTTTTGCATTTATTTTGTAAAGAGAGAGTAACATTTTCCATGTAAATTATTCTTAACAAGGTTTTTTATTTTCTGACCTCAACAAAAACTATATTCTTTGCAAATTGGCTAGGTATACCAGCAGAATTCGCTATTTATTTCTGCTCTTGAATTAGAGAGGGAAATTAACGTTCTGAACACCTCATATACTTTATGGAACTAGTAAAGAACTGCCTATCATCACATTTTGAGAGAGAAATTGCCATCTTGACAATTTCAACCACCTGCCTTTTACTGGCAAGCTACAATCACCCTATACAATTTCTTACATGGGAAACCAATATTTTTAAATGTACTCATTACAGCATTTGGCATCTTTCAATGAGCTGGCAATGCACAAATACGATAACATTACTTCACCAGCCAATTTTTCATGAACCTTGAGCAGATGCTCTGAATCACTGCTAGTCTACTAAGCTTTCCATCCATCATAATTTTCTGCAGCACTGTATCACTACATGGTGGTAGCGATGGAGATTTCTGACAGGACTAGGAAACATTTCACTGCACTGTGTGGTGTTCTGAACTTTACTCTTGTAATAGCTCAAGTCTTCCCTTCAGCAACTCTCTTTTCTTTCAAAACTCCGGAGCTCCTCACCAGCACTCCTTTGCTAACTACCCTCTAAACCTCAAGAAAGAAAACAGTCACTTTCGCCTGATACGCAATTTGCAGTTTCCACTGGAGTCACAAGTATATGCTTGATAAGTTATCCACCACTCTGGTTTTCTGTCCTTACCAGCTGCAATCTTCACATTTAGAGGGTGAGTATGGCACAAGAAAACAGATGGCTATCACATTCTGAGAAGACAATTCCATCTATAGATACAATTCTCTGTTTATGAATTTACTAATTATACAGCATTTATCACTATACTCTATATTCATTACAGACTCAAAAGTTTCCCAAGACCTTCTCAATTTACTTGTAACAGAACCCATTGCATAAATCCATATTAACATCTGACATACATGTCTACACTCTTAAAACCACAGCTTTACAACAGCAGGAAAAAAATTAAGAAGTGCAAAGATTCCTTACAATAATTGAGGTGCGGAACTGTAAGTTCTGTCTTTGTACATGAAAGTTAACACTTACAAAGGATACATTTTCTGGCTTATCATGCTGAAATGACTAATAACAAAGCCCATTCAAATTGCTCTGTTTCCAAAAGATTAATTTGTCTACACCACAATTTTATTCATTACAGTCAGAAAATACCAATATTTTATGTTTAGAGGCTTTATAGGGCTTGAAACTGAATATTCAAAGGTGTGCATAAATCTGTACACCTAACAAACATCTAGGATGTAAAGGAAATGCAAGTCAGCTAAGAGAGCATGCAAAAATACCAATTATCAATCCAACCTGCCACTTTATGTGCAGTTGTCTTAACTTCTCCTGCAATTTTCACTCTTTTAACTATTTGTGTGGACAGAAATTGAGCCAGTATACTACTGTGCCAACACTGTATATGCACACACATGCACACTTGTCCACATACAAATGCACACAAGCACACACAGCTCTTCCATCTCTAGAGACCATACAGCCTAGGTGACTATGCATAGTCATTTCATTATTCTTTTCATCCAGTTCACTAACCACACTCAATTTCAAAGACCAGATGCAAAATCTCGAGGCTTAATCAGTAAAACAGTTTATCTTACATCAGCCTGGCCATCATAAGAAGACCCCTTCAACCTTCCTTGCTTGAAAAATTTCTATCTACATATGAAATACAGGAGCAGACTAGAATAGTTGTCTTCCTCCACAGCTGATCCACCTCTGACTTCATGAGTCACTGAATAACAATGTAGCAATTAAACTGATCACCATGTTGATCCTACTGAGCCTCCTCATTCCATCTTATTCAGCTGTCTGCACAGGCAGCTATATCCTCATCCACAGTAGCGCAGCCAGCAACAATTACTGTTTTCTGGCTACAAGTCCGTTAATTCTGAAGGCAAAGCACTGTGGAAAGCAGAGCTTGTTTCAGCTCTTCAGTGGACAATTCTGAACCTTTTAGCTCTGTGATGAATTTTTCCAGCCTGATGGAATTCAATACATTAATGGCTCTCCTTCTTCTGACTCCGTTTCCACATAAGTTTCTCTTCCGCTTCTCAATCCATTCCAGGATCTGGCTTCACGAAAGTGTGGATAGCAATCACTAGTAACTGTCAGTGCTGTGGAATCGTTTCTGTCTCCAAGTCACCCTCCCTGGCCACAGCCTGTTGTCATGGAAATCGCAGTCTTGTCGTACTGTAGGAAATGTCTCACTGCTGAGCTATCATTGAACCTGCAATTTCCCCATCCCTGAAGAATTCTATTCATTCTTACCTCTATGTCCCAGACATTCAAACTCCAGCATCATGATCTGGAGTCATTCCTACTTTTACTTGGCTCTTCTGCCATACCAAAGAGATATCTCCAAAACAGAATGGACAGCATTTTAACCATGCACAGAACAGAAGCTCTGTGAACACTGTCTGAAGTTACAAGGCACAAGGCATACTGATAATGAGCTACAAATAATTATGTATTATTAAAAGGAAAGCCTTGTGAATCTCAACCATGCCTTTGGAAATCATACAGCTTCAT